>NC_066618.1:16890944-16908592 GCF_025201925.1 Gopherus flavomarginatus
TCTTTTTTACGGAAACTTGAGGAATAATGCATCTGTTTGAAACAATAGAGGAATTTAAAATTTAAGAAGCTTAATTGTTATCCCAGTTGGAATTTGGCCAGGACACCCAGTTAACACCCTGTACTCTTCTGTCAGATCCTTTCACACAAGTGGTCATGGTCTGAGATCTAGGAAAAATATTCAAAGAATAGTATCTCTGACAACATTGTGCCTCCTAACACAGTCCCATGACAATTGCTTAGAGCTAACTCAGATTCCTAATGTGCACTGGGATCTGTTCTTTTCTTCAAGAGCTCTTAAAGACAGTGACAGCCCTGGAACCAACACAAACACGTGACTAAAATATTAATCCATTCATCAAAACTTGTACCTATAAGAACAATCAACCAAATGGAGCAAGATGACAAGTGGGGTTATTCATCATCACTGGAGATATTAATCACCGTACTGGAATCTATGTAACAGGCATGGTTTGGAAATAATTAAATCAAACCCGGTATAATAATAAGGAAGGGAATAAAATGATCCAAAAGACGTTCTCTCCAACTGCTATTCAACACACACCTTAAAATGTTGCAGGAGAAATTTCCCACTGCAAGCTGCAGCAGCCCTTCAAGAGTTGTAACTTTTCTTAGTATAAGCTCAGGACATGTATGTAAAATTTTCCATAAATTGTATCCAGCTTAGATGCATGAGGGCACAACCCACCTTCCCTCCAAGGCCCTCTAATCAGCAGGTTTCTGATTTTACCCTGATCTTATTCACACCATTCTCATTTTAACATAACTAGAATGGATTTACAGTGCAGAAGAGAGCACCAAATGGAAATTTAAATTCCGGTACAAGCCTCATCTAAAATTTTAACCTGAATATCTATCTTTATGTAGGTATTTGTAAAGACCTTATAATCACAACGCCTGGTTACTGTAGATTGACAATGTATTACGGCAAGTCTTGTCCAGTTGAAATATTTAAATCTGCATTTGGTTTGGCTGTCAGCGTCTGGCTTTGGATCTGTTACTGGAATTTTTCCTGCTTTGACAATATGGAATAGCTTTGGTGAAGACAGTTTGGCAGCATGCCCTGAACATGACAACAGTAGGACACCTATTGAGCCTGCTATTGCGAAGGCCCTTGATTGTGTACTAATGCTCTGTTACTATAGAAAAAGATGGTTACCTTTTTGTATCTGTTGTTCTTTGAGATGTGTTGCTCATGTCCATTCCATTGTAGGTGTGTGTGCTTGCCACATGCACAGCTGCAGGAAGTTTCTCTCTCACCAGTATTAATAGGGGACTGGCTTTCGTGCTCTCTGGAGTGGTGCACATATGCACCAGTATAAGGGACACCACTGGCTCCACCCCCTCTCGGTTCCTTCTTGCCAGAAACTCTGACAGAGGGTAAGGAGGGTGGGTCATGGAATGGACACGAGGAACACATCTCAAAGAACAATAGTTACAAAAAAATAACCATCCTTTCTTCTTGATCATGTCCATTCCATTGTAGGTGACTCCCAAGCAGTACCAACAGAGGTGGGTAGGCGTTCATGAATGTGTCAATTGCAACACAGCTCTGCCGAAGCCAGCATCATCTCTGGCCTGCTGAGTGATGGTGTAATGCATCGTGTGCACTGAAGACCATATCGCAGCCCTGCAGATGTCCTGGATAGAGACATACGCCAGGAAGGCAGCCAAAGACACCTGCGCCCTAGTTGAGCGAGCTTGACTATTGGTGGAGGCGCAGTCTGCGCCAACTCGTAACAAGTATGGATGCAGGTGCTGATCCAATTCGAAATTCTCTGAGAGGACATCGGAAGGCCCTTCATCCTACCAGCTATCGTGATAAAGAGCTGGGTCAATCTGCAAAAGGGGTTGGTTCACTCCAGGTAGAAAACCAGGACACACCTGACATCTAGAGTGTGCAGCCGCCTCTCCTCATTGGTCATGTGAGGCATTGGACAGAACATTGGAGAAAGATATCCTGGTTGACATGAAAGTGCAACACAACCTTAGGCAGAAAGGCCAGATGGGGCCGCATCTGGACCTTCTTCTTGTAGAATACCATGTACGGGGGCTCCGAAGTGAGGGCTTTAATCTTGGAGACATGCCTTCCCAAGGTAATAGGTACAAGGAATGCAACCTCCCATGACAAGTGGGAAAGGGATCAAGAAGCCATAGGCTCAAAGGGCGGACCCAGGAACCTGGAGAGGACCAGGCTGAGGTCCCACTGGGGAAATCAGGCTCTTTCCGCTGATCCAGGACCTATCAAGGCCCTTTAGGAACCTGATCAACATCTCATGCAAGAATACCCATCTACCATAGATGCGAGGATGGAAGGCCGATGATTGCCAGTTGCACCTTGATTGAAGAGAAGGTGAGACCCTGGTGTTTTAAGTGAAGCAGGTAATCCAGGATGGACTGCAGAGATGACTGGGTCGGGAGATGTTGTGCTCAGACACTCAGTAGGAGAAACGCTTGTACTTTGCCAGGTAAGTTGCTCTGATGGAGGACTTTCTGCTTTCCAAGAAAACCTGCTGTACCTTCCTAGAACAGACCTGCTCCTCTGGATTCAACCATGCAGCATCCAAGCTGTGAGGTGGAGAGAGGAGAAGTTCGGGTCCAGGAGCCAACCGTGATCCTGCAAGAGTAGTTCCAGGTGGCTGGGAAGTGGCCATGGGGCTGCGACGACCAGGTCCATTAGTGTGCTGAACCAGTGCTGGCAAGGCCATGCTGGGGTGATCATGATGACTCATGCATTGTGCCTCTTGATTTTTGAGAGGACTTTGTTTATGAGCGGAACTGGCGGGAGGACGTACATTAGGTCCCCTGACCATGACAGAAGAAAGCCATCAGAAAAAGTGAGCCTCTGACGAGGCCCTGGAGATACCAGAACTAATGACACTTTCTGTTCTGTCTGTGGCAAACAGGTCCACTCAGGGAGGTCCCCACTTCAGGAAGCTAATTCTGACGACCTCGAGTGGGAGGATCACTCATGGTGAGAGAAGAAGGACCTGCTGAGGCAATCCAGGAGGCGTGAGGCTTCCGAGTGGATTGCAGGCTGAATCGCTGGAGCTGCTGCGGCAAGGGAGAGGTATCTCTTCCCCAGCCTCGAGCTGCTGCAGCAAGAGAGGGCTAGGGGGAGTCCTCTCTCCCCACCACAAACCTGAGACAGCCTGCACTCCAAACTCCTCATCCGCAGCCCCACCCCAGAGCCCGCACCTGGACCCTCTGCCCCAGCCCTGAGTTCCCTCCCACACGCCAAACTTCTCAGCCTCACCCCCACCACATGAATGTTATGTGCACCAATATGAAGCTGATGTGTCACATATCACCTCCATATTGGTGCACCTAAAATTCATGTCACACATGGATGTAAAACATTAGAGTGAAAACTGGTAGTGAACGGTCCCAACTATGAAATGTAGGAACCGTCTGTAACCGTGGAACATCGATATGTGAAAGTAAGCGTCTTTCAGATTAAGGGTGGCGTACCAGTCTCCCAGATCTAGGGAAGGAATGATGGAGGCAAAGGAGACCACGTGGAACTTCAACTTTTTGAGATACTTGTTGAGGCTCCTCAGGTCAAGGATGGGGCGTAGACCCCCCTTGGCTTTTGGGATAAAAAAATAGCGGGAGTAAAACCCTTTCCCCCTCAAATGCAGCAGGAGTTCCTCCACAGCTCCCATCCACAGAAGGTCCTGCACCTCCTGAGCAAGCAGATGCTCGTGAGAAGGGTCCCTGAAGAGGGACGAGGAGTGGGGGTGGGGATGGGGACAGAAATAAACCAGAGGTTATACCCCTCTGCTACTGTGCTGAGGACCTACCAGTCCAATGTTATAGAGGCCCAGGCAGGGAGGAAAGGGGCTAGACGGTTGGAAAATAACATGGGAGCAGGATCCAGGACACAGGCTGGAAGGGCGCCCTCAAGTGCACCCTCAAAATGCCTGCTTATTACCTGGTTGGTTACAGGTGGAGCTTGAGTGAGCACAGGGAGCCGGCTGATGGCCTTGCACCGCTTATAACCCTGGCCCTTTCTGTGGAAGGGCTCCGACTGAGGTTGGCTCTCAAATCTGTGGGGCAGTTGCAGCTTAAACTACTTCCTCACCAGCCCCAGCATGTAAAGGCCCAGGGAGTGCAAGGTAATTTACTGTCCATTTGCTCAGAAAACAGTGCCAGGCCATCAAATGGAAGGTCCTGGATGGATTGTTGATCCTCCATCGATAGGCCCAACAACTGTAACAAAGAATCCCGCCTCATCAAAATGGCCAAAGCTATGGTCCAGGACACATAGTCTGCTGCATCTGAGGCCACTTAGAGGGCTGCCCTGGCCACTGCTCTGCCCTCATCAAGGATAACCAGGAATTTCTTCCTCGGTTCCTCTGGCACGCATCCGTGAACTTGGCCAGGGACTGCCAAATATTAAAATTATAATGGTCAAGTAAGGCCTGATGGTTGGCCACTCTGAGCTGGAGGCTGGCCGTAGAATACATTTTTCTACCAAAGAGATCTAACCCCTCTGCCTCCTGGTTCTTAGGCGTTTATCCCAATTGGCCCTGAATATCATGCTCATTGGTTCACGACACAACCAGTGAGCTGGGGCAGGGTGGGTATAAAGATACTCACACCCCTTAGCGGGGACCTAGTATTTTCTTTCTGCCCGCTTGGAGATGAGGGGCAGGGAGGAGGGTATCTGCCACAGGGCCTTAGTAATTTTCACCACTCCCTCATGCACTGGCAATGCTGCCTTGGAGGGGGCTGCTGCACTTAGCACATTGAACAGCGAGCCCCAGGGCTCCACCAGTTCCTCATCTTCCAGACCCAGATTTGACGTGACCCTCTCTCAAGAGTTCCTGGTGGGCCTTGGCATCATCCTGGGGAATAGTGAGAGGGCCCCACTATTGCCTCGTTGGGCAAAGATGAGGAGGAGGCAGGTATAGCCGGGTCTGCCAACTCCACCGCTTCTGCATGGGAGCCTCAATAGAGGCTGGCTGACCCTGAGGAGCCTGCTCTGACTTTGTGTCTGAGTTGGGGGCAGGTGGGAGACTGTTGCTGATCATCTGTCAGATGCCCCCGAGGCCAACCTTTGCCCCTGTGATGGGTGGGAAAATCCCCAGGGGTTCCATAGTTGCCAGGGACAGGCCACTAGTGGCCAAGCAGGAAATGTCAAAGCCCAATGGGTGGCCCTGGCCTGTGGGTAGGGTCTTCTCCTTGCTGTCCATGCCTGAGGAGGGGAAGACTTGTCTGGGGGACCAGGACAGTACCAAGCCCCCTGTCTACCCCGATCCCGTCGGCTCTGGCCAAAGACCTCCATCGAGAACCTGTACAAGGGCGATGGCTCTCATTGCCAGGATCCCGGTGATTGCCAGGATGCCCAGTGATTGTTCAGTGGATCGGCACCAGTACCCCGGCAATCAACACCTCACACTTAGGGAGCGGTGCTGCTTTGTAGATTGGGAGCGGGAATAGGAGCGAAAAGACTGATGTGTAGGAGACCGTCAATGAACCCACAGTGAACTGCACCAGCGATCCAGTGACTGGTGATGGGGATCCGTGGACCAGCATCTCGACTCTCTGGAAAGGTGCCGGTAGCTAGGAAAATAGCTTGCTCGCTCCCAGCACCAAGGCTCTGGGGACTGGTGTTGCACCTCTGCGGGTCTGCACCAGACCGCAGGCGATCAGTGTCTAGAGAAACGCTGCCTGGAATCCAGGGGCCAATGTCGGGAACTATGGCAGGCAAGCCAAACCACGTCTGGGGGCTGGGGGCGCTGTTCAGGCAAGTGCTGATGGGGCATCCCTCACGGTGAAGAGTGATGCGGCACTGACGGGGACCTTTTTTGGTCCACGGTCTGAAGCTCTTGCAAATGCAACACTTGTTGTGAACATAGGTTTCCCCTAAACCAGGGGTCTCAAAGTTCCGGCCCACGGGCCATCTGCGGCCCAAGAACCTCCCCAGTGCAGCCCGTGGAGGAGAGACACATGCAGCCATGCTGCCAGGTCTGTCTGCTGCAGGCGCCGCCTCCCACAGCTCCCACTGGCTAGGGGAAAGGGACAGAGATAGCATCACTAGTCACCGGGCAGAGTCAGCCATGGAAGCAGCATCATTAGTTGCCAGGCAGAGTCAGCCAGGGAGGCAATGTCACTTTCTTCCACAATGAATATAAACAAGTCAAAATACTGAATACAGCTATCTGATGCACACCTTGCTGCAATCCTGAAGCTTTCAACTGCTCAGACACTGAGGTCAAACATCAACAAACTGAAAGAATTAAAGCTCTCTGGCAGACAAAGAACTGTATAAAGTTGTTTGACAGTTTTATTATTTCTAAGAAATTAGAAATAAAATATACAAGATAACCGTTTTCTTTTATGAACACCATCTTCAGTGACATTATTGGCCCGCTGGGAGGATTTGAGGACTGGCACTGGCCCTAAGGTAATTAAATTTGAGACCCCTCCCCTAAACACTTCAGACAGCTTCTATCGAGATTACTGGCCACGGGTTTCTTACAACAGTCACAAGGTTTGAAGCCCAGGGACCGAGGCATTCCTTGTCCCTAGGCCAAGTCTCGTTTGGGACTGACAAACTATTACTAACTCTAACGCTAAGGGAACTATAAAACTATCAAAGTTTTTAACAACTATACATAAAAAGTTCGCAACTAGACACAGCTGAGAGAAGTAAGCTTGCTGAGGCAAGGAGACGTTCCAGCACTGTCACTGGCAGTAAGAAGGAACTGAGGGAAGGGGTAGCCAGTGTTGCTCTTTATACCGCAGCATATGTGCACCACTTCAGAAAGCGCCAAAGCCGGTCCCCTACGGATACTACTAGGGGAAAACTTCCAGCACCAGTGCATGTGGCGAGCACATACACATACAATGGAACGGACATGAGCAAGCACTCGAAGAATAACTTTGATCTATCGGATCCTATTAATAATTCTTTAGATCAGAGCCAGTCACCGTAGGTTTCCATCTGACAGTGAGGTGGTACTGTGACCCACCTGTTCACAGACATCTGCAAGTGGAGAGGCGCTGCTCTGTGCCACTAAAAAAAATCTACAGAAGAACTAAATCAACAATAAAACTGAGACAAAAATAAGCATTACAGATTCCTCCTCTTCTGGGTTTCCTGCCTCCCTGTTGATCAAGTCAGCACCTGGAAAAACAAAGGCTTGGTCCCATGTCAATAGGGTCCATTTCATCCCCTTTCCAGTCATTTTCTCTTCCCACAGATGCTCCTGGTCCTCAACAACCATATTTCAGTCACTTAAGTTCTTTCTGATCTCCCCTAGGTGCTCTTAGTCTGTCCAATCTCCACTTTGCAGCCATTCTTGGCTTTTCACCCCATTGGGGCTGCAGCCGTCTGAAACGAAATCAATTCTCCAAGGTCAGATATCCTACGTTCTCATGACCTGCCATGTACCTGAAAGCATGGCCTGAATCAGAAGCCAAAAAGACAGTCATCCATAAGCAAAATATACAAATATTGCCAAAATATCTTGCCTCTTTTACTCAAATAATTTCAAATACTTGTACACATGCACTCTAGTAACACTCAGGTATTAGACCTCTTTCAGTTGTTACATTTTAGGCTGATTCTGGGAGATGACAGGCCTTGAGCTTTAGAAGACAATCAATACCTAAGAGGCCAATTGTTGGGTGCTCAGCATTAAGTCTGGTGACATAAAAGAAAAACAGAAGGGAAACAGATGCAGCAGAAATCAGAGTTGCCTACAGTGTGAATCATTATTAAGCCAAATTTTAGAAAATCTCAAATTGGAAAAAAACAAGTATCAACAAAATAAGATTTAAAACAAAGGAACTTTCCAACAAATTAGGATTTTTGGTTGTTGTTAACTAGCAACAGCCACTAATTGGGTAGCAGTTGCAGCTTCCTGTATACAAGCAGTTTGAGAAGACAGACACTTCAGGATGCAGAGACCAGATGGTTTTCAGAAGAAATTAAATACACACATCCCACAAAGCTAATCTCTCTTTTCAAATCACTAAGAAAAGTTATGCAAGGGAAAAAAACCCACAAAATTGTTTGTACTAGATAAAAACATTTTGTTCAGCCTTGAAATATCTACTGGAATTAAATGCTCTAAAAAGAGAACATCAACTCTGCCAGTCATGCATGCAAAAGAGACAAAACATGACAAAAACAAAATATGTGAGGACCATACCTTTCTCATACTGCCTCACGTACGTCTGCTCCCAGCAGAGTCTTGCAGTGCATTCATGCCTCCTTCTAAATGAATACAATCCCCAATCCCTTTATAACAAGTCTCTTACAAAACACAGATGATTCACACAAATTCTGACTTACAGCTCTGAAAAATCCTGCAGCGTGGCTTGAAATGTTCATAGAAGAACTGCATTAAAAACCTCTCCCAAAAGGCAACTGAATTAAAACAGTTCAGGCTCTGCTACTGATTCTGATGCTGCAACAGATGGGGAGCAGGGCTGGGTGTGTTCTTGATTCCCATCACAGCACAACAAGAGGATGGCAGAAACACCAGGATAATACAGGCGACAGTTTTATCTACTGCTGCAGGGTACGTGCCAAAAATGCTTCAGACACATTAGAAGATTCAATTACAAGAATGCAGCAATCTGTCTTATTAACTGTAAAGGCGTTAAGGATGAGCGAATGGGTAAAGAAGTACTGAACAGACTAGATATCCAAATGTCATGGGGCCATTTAATAAGTTTGGGGGTTCAGAAAATTTTTAATATGTAATTAAAACAACACGCTGGACACCAGGATCCTGTTTTTGGTAACAGGAAGATTCAGGGAGGAGTCCGGTGGCACTTTAAGCTGCCACTAGACTCCTCATTGTTTTTGTGGATACAGACTAACATGGCTACCCCTCTGATAGGAAGATTCTAATAACTTAGGTTGCACTACATTCTAATGTTTCAGGGGAGGCAGCGTAACCTAGTGGATAAAGACTGGTAGTCATGGGACATGAGTTCTATTGCTAACTCTGTCACTGGTCCACTCTATGAGGATAGGAAAATCACGTAACCTCTCTGTGGCTCTATTTCCTCAACTGCAATAAGAGGATACTGACATTTACTCAATTTTGCAAGTTGCTTTGAAATCCCTGGATGAAAAGCACTCTATAAATGAAAATAAATAGATACGTCAGGTTGAAAATGCAGAGAATGTAATTAAAACCAAAAAAATATACGTTGGGAAAACAATGCAAACTCTGAAAGTGGGAGCCAGAAAAAAAAAAAAGTTTTGTTAGCACTTTCTTTCTGAATAAGAAGTCCATTGAAAAAAATTTCTTTAGGATAGCTTAAATGTTCAGCTTTGCTCAGTGTCACTTACAATCCCAGAATGGACCCTGTTACTAGCAAAAGAGGCACCAAGAAACTCCAACATCAAAGGAAGGAAATTAAGTTTTCTGACTTTTAGGATTAAAAAACAAACAAAACAAACAAAACATTTGGGGACTGAACTGTCACAGAGCTGGTTGGGCTCTCCTGTCAGTGGCTCACCAGACTAGCATAAGGGGATCCAGACACTGACTTCTCTGTGTCACCAGGCTGCTACACTGTTTCCTCCCTTCGCCTCTGGCACATTTCCTGGACACCGACTCTCAATCTGTTACCCCTTCATGAAAATGGAGTCCCACAACTTATTTGCCATAGGCCCCAGGACCAGTGCTAACCCTCAGGATACCCCAGTAGCTTAAGCATGCCCTCTCTCAGAACCCTACTTACAGGTGTGAGCTTTCTGGTTCCTCTTCAAGGGGCCACGTGGTAGGCGTAGCACATAACACACTGAATCTTTGCACAGAAGTCACTATTGCTCTTTACTTAAGCACAAGAAATACAGAGAATGTACAGATCATATAGAAAACAACAAACATCCTGAATGCAGTGCCACTCACTCTAGCTCAGTGGAACTTCTCAGCCAGGTGTACACGTACCCCTGGGGGTACGCAGAGCTCTTTCAGGATACATCAACTCATCTAGATATTTGCCTAGTTCTACAACAGGCTACATATGAAGCACCAGCAAAATCAGTACAAACTAAAATTTCACACAATTACTTTTTTATACTGTTCAATAAATTATACACTGAAATATAAGTACAATATTTTTAATATTCCTATTTGATTTATTTTATAATTGTATGGTAAAAATGAGAAAAAGTCAGCAATTTTTCAGCAGTAGTGTGCTGTGACACTTTTGTATTTTTATGTCTGATATTGTGAGGAAGTAGTTTTTAAGTGAGGTGAAACTTGGGGTACGCAAGACAAATCAGACTTCTGAAAGGGGTACAGTAGTCTGGAAAGGTTAGGAACCACTGCTCTAGCTCACCTTTTCCTGACGTGTTCTTGGAGAACCATCTATGCTCAGGTAGGCAGGGTTCCCTCAACTCAGACTCCTGCAGTAGTTTCCACCATCTTGAGTTGGTGCAAATGGCCAAAGACTCCGAATAGATCACTGAGGCTGTCCAGCAACCTTTTATTGCAGTGAGTCACTTGTATATTTTCAGCACTTTTTTGTGCTGAAACACTGGAGTTTCTCCCCTGGCTCATTTACTCCGACTTTGGCCAATCCATTCCCTTCCTCCTGCTCAAACTTCCTGTCACTCTCTGTAGGTCTTCCCCATGTGAGTCCTTTTACAACCTTTTTTTTTTTTTGATCACCCCTCTTTGTCTTGCTTTGATAATTCTCTACGGCTCTCTACTTCCCGTCAGAGAGGAGGAGACGGTATCTTCTCCAAGCTCAAGCAAACCTCTTGTCCTAAAAAGCTTTATCCTGAACAGGTGGTCACTGAGTTCTCACAACGCACCATTGTCCCCAGTCTGGCAGGGACGTTACAGCACCTTGCCAGCCCCTGGCAAACACACACAGAGAGTATTATTCATGACAACAGCAATTTTGATAGCAACAGTTCATAGCATCAACCACAATTCAGAAGTTGTACAGACTGATTTCCCAAATCTCACAGACATCTCGGAATGCAAAGCTTGTCACCTCTACGTCATCCAAAGTTGGCTGGTCCTTGATGCGAGTGAAATAAATTTAATGGTCTCAGTCCAGTCCCTACTGAGCAAACGTTCAAGGGCAAAAAACACCAGCACAACTGGCACCTATGCTGCCAGTCTCAAAGGAGGCCAAAGACCAAGGGTGAAACCCTGGCCCCATTCAAGTCAATGGCAAAACTCCTCCACAGTTCTATGGGGCCAGGATTTCACCACAAATGAGCATGGAGACAGAACTTCCTTTTCACCATCAGTGTGGTCCCTCCAAATCAGGTTTGAGGCCCAGTAGCAAGTCTTTATTGCAGAAGGTTTTACCTAGAAGGTGTTTATAGGCTTCATACAGAGAGGGAACTGTTCAACTGCTCTTCTGCTTCAAAAATGAGACACACATCTCAGCGAAGATTTTCATTTTTAAAAATCACCCCCTTTTTTAATGCTGGAAGAGCAGCACAAAGTACCTTAGAGTTTTACTCTCACACTGCATTCTGTTATTCCAAATCACTGACTTCCTCTCAAATTCATAGCCTGACTTAGCAAAGTAATTGCACATTTTTTAATGTTTTTTTTTTAGTAAAGGCAAATTAGTTTTATCTCAGACTAGACTGAATGCTACAAAAATATCTATCAAAGTCTAAAACTGCTGCTAACTAATCTTTCAAAAGCTAAATCAATCCATGGGGATGACATCTGGAGCAAAGGCTTTCTGGAGTACAGTAACTCCCTTAATGTCCTCCCGCTTAATGTTGTTTCAAAGTTACGCTGCTGCTCCATTAGGGAACATACTCATTTAAAGTTGTGCAGTGCTCCCTAATAACATCGTTTGGCTAACTTTACCAGGGAGCATTGCACAAGTTCCTCTTCTCCACCTCCTCCCCCTCCCTTCCTCCCTCCCAGGGCTTCCCTCGCTGCCAAACAGCTGTTTGGCAGCGCTTAGGACTTTCTGAGAGGGAGGGAGAGAGGGAGGGAGGGAGCGAGCGGGAAAGCTGCCCCCTCCCCCCCGGCCAGAGAAAAGTGGCACTTTGAAGGGGAAAATGCCACTTCTCTCCAGCTGCACGGCTGCCCCTGCTCCTCCTGAGTCTTCTGGCCGTGCTCGCAGGGCCGCATTCCAGAAGGGGCTTTAGAGCTGCAGGCCAGGGCCCCGGGGACCCCTTAGCCCAGGGCCCTGCAGCCCCTAAATCCCCTGCGTTCTGGATGGCCCTGCCAGCCGGGGCAGGGGTGGGGGAACAGATCCCAGAATTTCAGCTCCCAGAATCGTGGCCATGGGGGCAGTGCCGTGCTGCTGAAAGCCACCTGCACACCTCCCTGCACCAAACAGGAGCTGCCCCAGGTAAGTGCTCTGCACCTCCTGCCTGCCCCAGCCCTGAGCCTCCTCCCACACCTACACCCTGAGTGCCCTCCCGCACCCCACCCTGAGCACCCTCCTGCACCCCACCCTAAGCACCTTCCTGCACCCTAACTCCCTCCCAGACCCTGCACCCACACCCTGAGTGTCCTCCCACACCCTAACTCCCTCCCAGACCCTGCACCCACACCCTGAGTGTCCTCCCACACCCTAACTCCCTCCCAGACCTTGCACCCCCAGCCCTGAGCCACAGGGGTAAGCCAGGAGCACCTCCCCACCACAGTACAGTACAGTATATAATACCTTTTATCTGCCCCCAACAAATTTCCTTGGAACTTAACCCCCCGAATTTACATTAAATCTTATGGGAAAATTGGATTCGTTTAACATTGTTTCATTTAAAATTGCATTTTTCAGGAACATAACTACAACATTAAGTGAGGAGTTACTGTATACCGACTAATTAAATGGTCTCCGTTATATAACATGTAACATCACCCATGAGAGGTAAAAGCACACACGTCAGTACTGAACGGTCTTTTGGGGTATTAAGCAGGTGTCAGTTCACACAGTGCTACCAAACCTGCACCTACCTTGTCTCTTTAAATATCCTTAGACCAACACAGCTATAACAACACTGCAAACAACTATGGAAGATATCAAATTTTGTCATGTAAAATGGAAACTTCGCAACATGAAGCCAGACTGAGCAGCGACCGCACTTTCTGAGTAAATGCAAGAAACACAATACCATCCCCAGAGGACTCACTGTTTATAATCCTTTGACCACTACATCCAATTCCAAATATGCAGAACAGCTCTGAAGAAGGAACTCAGAAAAACTGAGGAACCATCTCCTGCACCATATATACTCCAGAAGAGACCACCTCAAACAAGAAATCACAAAATTCTCCTAATAACTGAAGAAAAGAAAAACAGGAAACTTACCTGGAGATCACACAGGAAACCCAAAGCAGCTATTTAAAAAAAACAAAAGCCTGATGAGAGCCATCCAACACAAAAGCAAAAAGTGGAACCAACTACAACAATCAATCACCACCCCTGGGAGAAATCAAGACATAATAGCCCAACACATGGACATTACACATCATGAACCTATCAAAGATACTTCATTCTGATAAGTGGTATCTATTCTCCAGAGAACTGAAATTTTCTTCCCCAACACAGAACTTGATACTATACTAACATGTGGAGAATGAGAATACTTCTGATGACTCTGCCTCAAGGAATTCTTTCACAACCAAGACAACACCATCCATAACTACAACATCCCCACCAAAAGTCATTAAAAAATCATCTGACTGGACACCGCCCAGCAGACTAAACCACACGATGGACCATTATATCAATTATTTCAGGAAAAAAATTGACTGTGAAATCCTCAACAAATATTACATCGACCACAGTGACTGTATCACCGAGAGGATAGCTACACAGTCCCTGAAATCAAACTACCAGATGGTGATCAAACCAGCAGATATAGGGTACACCATTGCAGTCCTTAATCATGATGACCACACCAACGAGGCCAACAGAAAAATCTCTGACACTACTTACTACAAAGAACTCAAAGGCAACCCCAACCACAATTCACACAGGAGTTTAAAGATACCATTAAATCCTTCCCCCAAACAACTCCAAGGAAAAAAAAAACAACTATAACCTCATCCTCCACAAACTCACCCCTGGGACCATATACATGTTTGCCAAGATACACTAACAAGGGATCCCAGGCAGACCCATCATATCTGGCCACAGAACTCTTACTGAAGGAATATCAGGACTCTTAGAAACCATCCTCAAACCACTCACCACACAAAGAGATACTACCAACTTCCTCCAGAAACTCTGCACCATTAACAACCCTCCCAGAACACTATCCTTGCCACCATGGATGTCACCTCCCAATATACCAACATCTCTCACCATAACAGTATAGCTGTCTGCCTCAAACAACAAACAAGATAACATACAACACTCAGAAATCTACCCTTACACATTGCCAAACTCATCTATTTCATCATCTCCCTAATATACCAACCTCTTCATGGGCCACCTCAAGGAAGAATTACTGGAAAAATGCAGCATGAAACCAACAATATCCCTGAGATAGAGCAATGATATTTTCATCCACTGGACAGACAACCTAAGCTCCTTCAGAGATTTCCATCACAACTTCAATAATGACCATCTGTTCCTCAAACAACCTCTTATTAACACTCCCACATCAGCATCAACTTACTGGACACCATAAATGGCTTCAACAAAGGAACTCAACCAACAACAACAGACAAGAAACCTATCGATCACCATACATTACTCCACAGATCCGGCAACCACTTCAGATGCACCAAAAAAATCTGTTATCTACAGCCAGGCACTTAGATACCACACAATTTGCTCCAAAGAGAAAGTCCAGATATGCACGTAAACATACTTAAAACTGCCTTCACTAAATAAGGACGTGCCCTCAGAGAAGCAAATTGCATCATCGAAAGGGTTACCCGAAATATCCCAGGAGAGCCTGCTCCAATACAAGGAAAAAGCCCACTGAACCAATCCCACTGCTGTCATGTAGCATCCCACACTGGAACCCATAAATGCTATCATCAAACACTAAAGCCCATATTTGATGGGGATCACATCCTGAAAGAAATCTTTCCAAACCTCCTCTTCTGGCCTTCAAACAACCTCCCAACTCTGCCAAGCTCATCATCAAAGGCAAGTTCCCCATAGACCAAGACACACCAACTCACAGTGACACAAAAAGCTGCCAGGACAACAGATGCAAACATATCTCCACTGCTACGATGATCAACACCCCCAACAATACACCTTTCAAGATCAACAGGGCCTACACAAGTCAAAAACATAATATCACCCATGGGTGAACACTTTTCACAAAGTCATGGATCTACATCAGACTTCTCAGTCCGTATTCTCAAAGGAAACTTGCACAACACCTTCAAAAGATGAGCCTGGGAACTTAAATCCATAACACTGCTAAATACTAAAAACCATGGACTTAGACACAGTAGTTTTGTGGCTCCTTACAACAATTTGTAACACACCCCACTGCCTGCTAACCCTTAATTGCCCGCTTCATTTTAAGTCGTCTCCCACCACACCTCTCTCAACTTGTATTTAGCTCAGACACTGTTTTCCCATCCACAGTCCTGAAGAAGAGCTCTGTGTAAGCTCAAAAGCTTGTACCTTTCCCCAACAGAAGTTGGTCCCATAAAAGATATTACCTCACCTATCTTGTCTCTCTAAGATCAGCAAAGTTAATAGAAGTTTTACCTGACTCAGTCATGCAGCATCAGATCTAAGGGCTTGGCTACACTTGCAAGTTACAGCGCATTAAAGGAGCCCCGGGTGCACTAGCTCACTACCCATCCACACTGGCAAGGTACATAGAGAGCTCTGACTCTGCGGCTAGAGCACTGCTGGTACTCCACCTCGGCCAGAGGAATAACGTTTGATGCGCCCCCGCTGAAGCGCCCCAGCATCAGTGTCAATGAGGTGTTGCATTAGTGCGCTCTGATCAGCCTCTGGAAATATCCCATAATCCCCTTAAGTCAAGTGGCCACTCTTGTTATTATTTTGGCTATGCCCTTTGAAAGTTCCGTTTGACAGCCAGCATGCTTATCTGCTCCAAGACAAAACAACCATTACTGTGGAATACTCTGTGCGAGAAAAGAGAGGTGGTGGGGAGGGGACGTCTGCTGCTGTCTGAACAGCATGCTGACATGCTCTCAGCCCCCCAAAAACCCACTTTCTCTCCTCTCACATATACACTCCCTATCACACTCCACTCCACCCCACCCCATTTGGGAAGCACGTTGCAGCCACCTGCATGCTGGATAGCTACCACAATACACGGCTCTCTGTGGCCATTGCAAGAGCTGCTAATGTGGCTACGCCAGTGTGCTGTCTGCTGTCAGTGTGACAGACTACAGCGCTTTCCCTACTGAGCTCTACAAAGGCTGTTTTAATTCAAAGCGCTCTACATCTGCAAGTGCAGCCACGCCCTAAGGGCTCCCTCCTGCAAGGCACTGAGCAATTCCTGAAGAGTGCCAGGTGTCTTCAATTCCCACTTGTGTTAAATGTACAAATCAGATTCTTTGCATGTGGAAAAGCAGAAAAAGGGTGTGTATTGTTCCTCAAAAATGGCAGCTCTTTGTCGGACTGTTTTAAAATGTGTGTGCAAGAATGGGCTTGTTTTGTTAATGGGTGACATAAATGAAGCAGGTATTTAGAATCTGGAGGTCTTTTCCCAACAGACTATGATGATTATTTTAAAACAGGTCACATTTTAGGACTGTAACGGGGTGCACAGATTCTTTAGAGATCCAATATGGGAATCCTCACAGATAATCTCCCTTTTATAGCCATACTCGCAATACTAGAAGGAAAGGAATAAACCTGCTGGGGTTAGTTGGTCACAGCTTCTTCTCTCCTGCTCTGATTATAGAAAAAAGAAGGCATCTGAGGTTGACCGATCAGTAGAGAGAGTCAGGAAATGGAAATCCCTTCCTGGGAAAAAGAAGAAATTACTCACTTTGTGCAGTAACAATGGTTCTTTGAAATGTGTCCCCCTATGGGTGCTCCATTGTAGGTGTGTCTGCGTCCCTTACACTGCTGATCGGAGAACTCTGGTAGCAATCCATCCTGCACGCACATGCACTGCTCCCCACCTGCCACGAGTTCCTTCTCTACCACAGAGTCAACTATTAGAACTCCAAAGTACAGGGGAGGAGAGTGGGTCGTGGAGCACCCATAGGTGAGTAACCTCTTCTTCGAGTACTGTCCCTATGGGTGTTCCACTGTAGGTGACTCCCAAGCAATGCCCACCATTGGAGGCTAGGACTTTGGAGTCAAGTCTGGAATGGATGATAGTACTGTGGTACCAAATTTGGCATCTGCAGCCAAATCTGCCCAGGATGGCATAATGTCCTGCAAAGGTGTGTGCAGATGCTCAGGTAGCTGCTCTGCAGATTTATGCTGCCACCACCCAAAAAATTAGAGTGTTTTGGGGCACTCTGGTCCCTCTGAAAAACCTTCCCTGGGACCCCAAGACCCAAATTCCTTGAGTCTCACAACAAAGGGAAATAATCCTTTTTCCCTTCCCCCCTCCAGGTGCTCCTGAAGAGATACACAGACACAAGCTCTGTGAAACTACACAGAGAGACTCCCCCTCTCTGTTCCCAATCCTGGAAACAAAAAGTACTTTCCTATTCCCCCAGAGGGAATGCAAAAATCAGGCTAGCAATCCAA
>NC_066618.1:17508792-17715208 GCF_025201925.1 Gopherus flavomarginatus
TTCCTAGGCAGTCATTTCCCATTTTGTATGTATGCAACTGATTGTTCCTTCCTAAGTGGAGTACTTTGCATTTGTCCTTATTGAATTTCATCCTATTTACTTCAGACCATTTCTCCAGTTTGTCCAGTTTGAATTTTAATCCTACCCTCCAAAGCACTTGCAACCCCTCCCAGCTTGGTATCGTCCACAGACTTTAAGTGTGCTCTCTATACCATTATCTAAATCATTGATGAAGATATTGAACAGAACCGGACCCAGAACTGATCCTTGTGGGACCCCACTAGTTATGCCCTTCCAGCATGACTGTGAACCACTGATAAATACTCTCTGGGAATGGTTTTCCAACCAGTTATGCACCCACCTTATAGTAGCTCCACCTAGGTTGCATTTCTCTAGTTTGTTTATGAGAAGGTCATGCGAGACAGTATCAAAAGCTTTACTAAAGTCAAGATATACCACATCTACCACTTAGACTCATAGACTCTAGGACTGGAAGGGACCTCGAGAGGTCATCGAGTCCAGTCCCCTGCCCTCATGGCAGGACCAAATACTGTCTAGACCATCCCTAATAGACATTTATCTAACCTACACTTCCCCCATCTACAAGGCTTGTTATCCTGTCAGAAAAGCTATCAGATTGGTTTGACACAATTTGTTCTTGACAAATCCATGCTGACTGTTACTTATCACCTTATTATCTTCTAGATGTTTGCAAATTGATTGCTTCATTATTTGCTTCATTATCTTTCCAGGTACAGAAGTTAAGATGACTGGCCTGTAATTCCCCAGGTTGTCCTTATTTCCCTTTATATAGATTGGCACTATATTTGCCCTATTCCAGTCTTCTGGGATATCTCCCGTCTTCCACGACTTTTCAAAGATAATTGCTAATGACTCAGATATCTCCTCAGTCAGCTCCTTGAGTATTCTAGGATGCATTTCATCAGGCCCTGGTGATCTGAAGACATCTAACTTGTCTAAGGGTATGTCTACATCTACAATTTTGCAGCGCTGGTTGTTACAGCTGTATTAGTACAGCTGTATAGGGCCAGCGCTGCAGAGTGGCCACACTTACAGCAACCAGCGCTGCAAGTGGTGTTAGATGTGGCCACACTGCAGCGCTGTTGGGAGGCTTCAAGGGGGGTTCGGGGAACGCGAGAGCAAACCGGGGAAGGAGACCAGCTTGCCCGCGGTTTGCTCTCGCGTTCCCCGAACCCCCGAGCAAGCAGGTCTCCTTTCCTGCGGTTTGCAGGGGGGTTCGGGGAACGCGAGAGCAAACCGGGGAAGGAGACCAGCTTCGCCGCGGTTTGCTCTCGCGTTCCCCGAACCACCCTGCAAACCGCAGGGAAGGAGACCTGCTTGCTCGGGGGTTCGGGGAACGCGAGAGCAAACCGGGGAAGGAGACCAGCTTCGCCGCGGTTTGCTCTCGCGTTCCCCGAACCACCCTGCAAACCGCAGGGAAGGAGATCTGCTTGCTCGGGGTTCGGGGAACGCGAGAGCAAACCGGGGAAGGAGACCAGCTTGATTACCAGAGGCTTCCTCAGGTATGCTGGGATACCTGCTTATTCCACGGAGGTCAAGAAAAGCGCTGGTAAGTGTCTACACTTGATTACCAGCGCTGGATCACCAGCGCTGGATCCTCCACACCCGAGACAAAACGGGAGTACGGCCAGCGCTGCAAACAGGGAGTTGCAGCGCTGGTGATGCCCTGCAGATGTGTACACCTCCTAAGTTGCAGCGCTGTAACCCCCTCACCAGCGCTGCAACTTTGTGATGTAGACAAGCCCTAAGTAATTTCTAACTCGTTCTTCCCCTACTTTAGCCTCTGATCCTACCTCATTTTCACTGGCATTCACTATGTTAGACGTCCAATCATCACCAACTTTCTTTGTGAAAACCAAAACAAAGATGTCATTTAGCACCTCTGCCATTTCCACATTTTCTGTTATTGTTTTTCTCCTCTCATTGAAAAACAGGCCTACCCTGTCCTTGGTTTTCTGCTTGCTTCTAATGTATTTGTAGAATGTTTTCTTGTTACCCTTTATGTCTTTAGCTAGTTTGAACTCATTTTATGCCTTACCTTTCTAACTTTGTCCCTACATACTTTTATTTGTTTATATTAATCCTTTGTAAATTTAACCTAGTTTCCTCTTTTTGTAGGAATCTTTTTTGATTTTTAGATCATTGAAGATCTCCTGGGTAGGTCTGGGTGGTCTCTTTCCATACTTCCTATCTTTCTATGCAGTGGGATAGTTTGTTCTTGTGACCTTAATAATGTCTCTTTGAAAAACTGCCAACGGACTTAAATTGTTTTTCCCCTTAGACTTGCTTCCCATGGGATCTTACCTACCAACTCCCTGAGTTTGCTAAAGTCTGCCTGCTTGAAATCCATTGTCTTTATTTTGCTGTTCTCCCTCCTACCATTCCTTAGAGTCATGAACTCTATCATTTCATGATCACTTTCACCCAAGCTTCCTTCCACTTTCAAATTCTTAAATAGTCCCTATGTGTCAAAATCAAATCTAGAACAGTCTTTCCCCTAGTAGCTTTTCCCACCTTCTGAGATAAAAATTTGTCTCCAATACATTCCAAGAACTTGTTAGATAATCTGTGCCCTGCTGTGTTGTTTTCCCAACAGATGTCTGGGTAGTTGAAGTCCCCCATCACCACCAAGTCCTGTGCTTTGGATAATTTTCTAGTTGCCTACAAAAAACCTCATCCACCACTTCTTCTAGTTAGGTAGTCTGTAGTAGACCCCTACCATGACATCACCCTTGTTTTTTTACCTCTTTTATCCTTACCCAGAGACTTTCAACAAGTCTGTCTCCTGTTTCCATCTCAACCTCAGTCCAAGTGTATACATTTTTAATACATAAGGCAACACCTCCTCCCTTTTTTCCCTGCCTGTCCTTCCTGAGCAAGCTGTACCCTTCTTTACCAATATTCCAGTCATGCGTATTATCCTATCAAGTCTCTGTGATGCCAACTATGTCATAGTTGTGTTTATTTACTAGTGTTTCAAGTTCTTCCTGCTTATTCCCCATACTTCTCGCATTAGTATACAGATATCCAAGATACTGATTTGATTTCCACCCGCAGTTCTGTCATGTCTCTCCCTTATCCCTGCTATAACAGCCCATGTGCCCTCCAAATTCCGACTCTTCTTTCAGGTCTCCATGTTTTTGACTTACCTGTGGGCTTTGGTGACTTGCCCCCTTCAAACCTAGTTTAAATCCCTCCTCACGAGGTTAGCCAGTCTGTATCTAAATATGCTCTTCTCCTTCCTTGATAGGTGGACGGGACCCCATCTCTGCTTAGCAGTCCTTCTTTCTGGAACAACATCCTATGGTCAAGGAATCCGAAGCCCTCCTGGTGGCACCATCCTTGCAACCAGGCATTCACCTTCAGGATGCATCTGTCTCTGCCTGGGCCCCTATCCTTGACTGGAAGGATTGAAGAGAACACTATCTGTGCTCCCAGATCCTTCAGCCTTACTCCCAGAGCCCTGTAGTCACTTGATCTGCTAATGTTTCTGTTCTTGTAATGTTTCTGTTGGAATTATAACACTATTCTTGTACTTCCCCTCCCCTTTAACTCCATCTTAATTTTTTCATAGGGAAAATTCATTTTTTAAAAATAAAACTATTAAACTTTTTTATAAATGAACATTAAACAAGAAATTCCATCAGATCCAGCTATCATGCTAACCTGCAATACCTAATGAAGTTGAAGATATGTAGTATCAGCCTTACATATTTTTAAAAATGTATCTTATAACACTATATTCACTAGTATGCTCTGGCTGCTTTGTATCACTGGTGTAGTGCAAAGCGGCTAAAGTATATTGGCCAGTTAAACCAGGTGTACATCTGTTTTGCATCGCTGGAGTAGCACAAAGCAGCTAGAGCATTCTGATGAACCTGGCTTTTAACTGGCTCGTATACAACCACGGAACTTTTAAGAGCAGTGACAGTTGAGGCCACTTCAATGACAGCTGGCAAATAAGACATCTATCAATGAGAATTCTTCACATATAGAATCATAGTTTATATGTATACAGTCCCTTAATACAACTGACTCATTCCAACCAATAAAACTGAAGCATGCAAATGAGCTGGAGAGGAAGGGCAGTTATTTGGGTGAGTTACCTCTGATGCCACTATGGTATTATTTAAGAGTGACCTGAGTTATTGACCTGGCCCAGTCTGTTAGATACAATTATTAATTACAGCCTAATCACATCAAGTATAGTCTGCATACAAGGTTTCAACAACAATATGTGATTTGAAGCTTTTGTATTCTTTATTAAGATCACTTGTGATACTAGAGGTCTGATAGTAAGTGCTACATTTCTTTAGGATCTATTTTGAAATGAACTTTAACTCATACTAATTATCCAATTTACCTGTAAGTTCTCACAAATAACGCTTCTTCACTCAAACAATAAATGCTGTAAATTTGGGGAGGACATGCTGTATTATTCATATAAAACAAAGCTGAATCCCTCTTCAGTGCAAAACTCAATATATCCTTAATGCTGGAGTTGGAATCAATGCTTCCATAATGCCTCTCAGCTGTGATATTGGCATTGAGGCCCACATCCACTGAGGCCCACAGAGAGTATGTCTACACTGCAATTAAAAATGCACAGCTGGCCTGTGCCAGTTGTCTTGGGTTTGGGCTAAGGGGCTGTTTAATTACAGTGTAGATGAGATGGGAGGATCTCAGAGTTCAGGCTGCTGCCCAAACCCCAATGTCTACATCCCAATTAAACAGCCCTTTCACCTGAGCCCTGTGATCCTGACAGGGCCGCCCAGGGTGTGTGTGTGTGGGAGAGGCAAGTGGGGCAATTTGTCCCAGGCCCCAGGCCCCACAGGGCCCCACGAGAGTTTTTCATGGCCCCTGGAGTGGAGTCCTTCCCTTGCTCTGGGGGCTCTGGAAAACTGTCACAGGGCCCGGGCCCCTGGAGCTTCTTCCACTCCGGATTTTTGGCAGCAGGGGGCGTCTTTCAGTCCCGGGACCTGCCACCAAAGTGCCTTTAAGAGAGAGGCTGAAGGCTCCAACCTGAGGATGATGAAGGAAACCTTGATCTGGGGCTGAGGTATTTAAATAGGAAGCTGAGTTAGAAGTGGGAGAAGAGGTTATGCAGGTTGCTGTGTGTGGTGGCTTGCCTTTCAGACTTCAGGAAACCAGCCTAACCTGACTGAGCTCTAAGTTTGAAAGCTTTGATCCAGGGTCCTAATTAAATGTTTATTGTAATTACTGCAGTCCTGAAACCTTATTAAAGGGGACATGCTATTGGTTAGTGAGTGCTGGCTGTTTCTTGTCCTGGGATGTTAAGGTGAACCTATTGCTACCTCAGTTGGAGGAAATTAAAGTGAGTCACAGCTATAGTGCTCCACCAGGCTGCAAGGGAGTGTGTAGAAATAGTCTATGCCTTTACAAGACCATTTTATTTCTGTTGCTATTTTTATTATTTCAGTATTTATCCAGGGGCTGGGGGAAGAAACAGGGAAAAATGACTCTTTAGTGCAGTAGTTCCAATACCCACTTGAGAACTGGGAGACAGATGATTCAGTCCCCCTGCTCTAATCACTTTCATTATCTATCCACAGTGGAACAGCTTCTTCAGGGGAGACTGAACATCCCACACAGATTACAAAATTTGGCTTCTGTTCTAGCCAAGAGATTTGGGGAAAATGGGAACATTATTGCACCTCAATAATAAAGGTTGCACAATGGCAGACACTTTGTGTAATTTGCAAGAAGTATTTGAAATTGGGTGATGAGAATGGGAGGATTATGTTCTGGCCTTGGATCAGGCCAAAGTTTAGCTAAATGAACCCACTTTACTTATGGTTAACTCTGTCTCAATTTGGTGGTCTGGTGTCCACAGTTCAAGAAGGATAGTTGGTAAGTTAAAGAGGGTTCAGAGAAGAGTCATGAGACTGATTTAAAGGATTTGAATAATGTGCCTTATTGTGATAGAAGATTGTGTTTAGCTTAACAAAGAAAAAGCTAAAAGACTATTTTATTAATCTTGGGGAACAAATATTCAGTAATGAGCTCTTTTCTCTAGCAGAGAAAGGTATAATGATCTAATGGCTGGAAGTTTACACTGGAAATAAGGCATACATTTTTAACAGAGCGAGTAATTAACCACTGGAACAACTTACTAAGGGTTGTGGAAGATGCTATATCACTACCAATTTTTTAAAATCAAAATTGGATGTTTTTCTAAAAGTTATGCTCCACGAATGATTTTGGGGAAGTTCTACAGCCTGTATCATACAAGATATCAGGCTAGATGATCCCACTGATTCCTCTGGCCTTGGCATTTATGAATCTATTAATATGCTACTTCTCTATAGTTCAAGTGGTTGTGGCTCTTGTACATTCATGCACTATGAACCTCTTTAGTAAAATGGGTGGAGGGAAGAAGCTATAATGTCCTTTGAATCAATTGTATTGTCTTTCTTTCAACCCTTTACTGTGGGTAGTGGCAACAGAAGATTTTGAAGTTTAAATTGGAGGTGGGAGGGAGAAATTTCATTGTCAGTGAAAATTTTTGCCCATGCAGATGATGTCGGGGCTGGTGGGCAATACAGAAGATAGGTGTGATACTGCACCCCATATGCTTCATAGTGATATTAGTATGCTATGATTATATCATAATTATGATGTATTTTATGGAAGATAAGGCATATGAAATGTCATTGGAAAGGTTATGATTTGCTGAATATGATTATAAGAATGGCCCTAATGTGTCAGACCAAAGGTCCATCTAGCCCAGTATCCTGTCTTCCTACAGTGACCAGTGCCAGATGCCCCAGAGGGAATGAACAGAACAGGTAATCATCAAGTGATCCATCCCCTGTTGCTCATTCCCAGCTTCTGGCAAACAGATGGGAGACCTACTTCTCCTAAGGCCTATTGTTGTCCTATTATCCAATTTGTATGCAAGTATCATTTTTGTATCTGAAGTTATAAATATTGACTATGTATCTATTTCACATGTAACTGTTCCTGGGCAATGCCCATTAGGCAAAATGCTATCAATCTAGATAGTTGGCTGGGAAGGGGCCATTCAGGTTAATGAGCCATTAAGAAGAAACAATATAGGCCTTAGGAGAAGTGTATTTCCCACCTGGTGAGCCTTCCTGTGAAAGTTCCAAACAGCCAGTGGGGGATGGTTGCTGTGACTCTATAGGGACATGTGAACAGGTCACCTGGTGCTCGACTCCTTCATGGAATGTCAGTATTTTTCCACTGACTGGTATGGGAACCAATCTTTGAAATAAAGGGTTCTCCCCATATGCAAAAGCTATATAAGGCAGGGAAGTGACATCATCATGGTTCTTCATTGACTCACCCAAGAAGGCTCCTGGAAACACCTGAGGAACAAAGACCGAACTGGGGGAAGCACTGGCCCCAGGCTAAAGGGATTTTTAGCCTGTGAATGAAATACCCATGGATTCCAAACTGTAAGCAAATGCAGCTTTCCCCTTTAGAGTCTGTAGCCTGCTTGTATTATTATGTAGGATGAGAATCTGCTATTCATATCATATCTATTTAGTATATTAATATATAGATAACATTTTTTGTTTATTTGCTGGGTAATCTGCTTTGATCTGTTTGCTATCACTTAACCTATCTTTTGTATTAATACATTGTTTTTTTACTTTATGTAAACTAGTGTGTATCATAACTCAAGGGCAGAAAGCTGTTGCAAATTCCTCTCCACATTGAGGGCGGGGGTGAATCTTATGAGTTTATGCTGTACAGTTCCCCGTGCAGTGCAAGACAATATAATTTTGAGATTACACTCCAGAGGGGGTGAGTGCCTGAGGAGCTGGGAGGTACGCTAGCTGAAGCCTTCCCATGCAGGGGCTGATCAGACAGCCTACTTGCATGTAACTGCAGCTGGATGTATCCCTAACTGTAGGTATTCTGGTGACAGTGCAGGCTTGAGAGGGCTTTTCCACTTGTCACAGCAGTACAGTGTAAAAGGGAGCCCAGGCTAGTGGGTCAGGGGGGCTCAGTGGTACCCTAATTACAGGTGGCATCCCGGAAGGAACCCATCACAACAGATTCATCTTGTTTTCTCACTTTAATTTTTAACAGTGTCATAATTTTGACACTTTATACTGTAGCCAGAGCAGTGATTAACATGAAGAGCAAGGCTTTGTGGTTGGGGGATTTTGGGTTGGTCTCCTCCTCTGCCAGAGGAGTTGTAAATTGTACAAACTCTCTCTGGGTTATAGATATTTAGGGACTCACCTTTGTCATGAGTCAGTGGTCAAGTTGAACTGGAAGATGCAGTTTGCCTCCTGCCAAGTTCAGGTAATGAGGTAGGAAGAGATGGACCTTGACATGGGCAAAAAAGGTGATGTTGTTAAAAAATCCTATTATCTCTTTGCTTTTATGTTGCGTATCTGTGCTCTTACATACAACATGCTTTAAGATGCCTTTCCCCTTGGCAAATTCAGGCAACAGCATTCCAGCACAGTGGCTCACAGTTTAGGAGAGCCCTATACCAGTGGGAGTGTAAGGAATCTGTTTCGTAACAACATTTAGCAGTACTGAATTGTTCAGAAAATTTTCTTAGGGTGCATTGATGTAACTTGGAAACAAGTGTTCCCTTCAAGTCCAGGAATATATGGTGATAGGTATTTCATGGTAAATTGTATGCTAGAGGTAATCTATGAGGAATGCATAAAGGTTGTTCTTGGGAAGCATGCCCTGAATCAGAGGGAGACAAAGGAACACTCTATTATTCTGCTCCTTTAATGTCTATATTTGGGATTTGTTAACTTCAAAACTGAGAGTTTTGCTATTTCATGGCCAAACTTATGGACAACTGGCTTTTGGATCTTTTCAGGCACCAGTGGACTCAAAGGTTGCCTCGATAAGGAAGGATGCATGTATTCTTTGAAACTCTGGCAGTTGTTAATGCAGTGGTTTTATGTTACCTCTGCCAGAACTGCTGTTTGACCTGTCTTTAGGCATAGAACAATACACCTGAAACTCTAGTTCACGCTACTTATGCAGTTATTCAGCTGCTGGCAATAGTGGAGATAAAACAAATGAGTTGGGCAGGATGGTGTATGGCATGGGGGCCTTGATATCAGATTGATCTTCTAGCTTTCAGGACAGAGTCTGGGGTTGGGAGGGTTTGGATGGTGTCTTTTTGTATCTGTGTTTTGTTCTGATTGTGTCTGTAATAGATGGTTTTAGTTTTGAAGTTTTTATTTAAAAAAACAGAGAGAGCTCTACATCTGTTCAATGCTAGTTGCTTTTAAATTCTCTCCCTCTCCTTTCTAATCCTTCCCAATCTCATGTTAGCTCTGTTTTGAACCTGCATTGCTTTAAATGTCCAACAAGCACATCCTTGTATTTTAAAATGAGTTGCTCGTCACTGCTACCTTTTTGAGATCTCTTTCGGCTTGTTGCCAAATCCTGGGCTGTTGCCTGACTCCAAGTGGGTGAGGATTACAAGATTTGGACTACTGGGGCTCATCTTGCTTCTGTTGTAGCTAATGGCAAAACTCCCATTGATTTTAATGGGAGGAGAATTCACCCTCTCCACTTTTTTTGGTTAAATGATGGCAGAAACAAAATCTGCTTGAAGCACAACTCAGTATGTCCACTCTGTTCACAATCATAGGTTTGATCTTGAATCCCTATAGCACATTAATTAGTGCTGCTTTGGGGGGGGGGGGAAGGGTAAATATAATGGTGCTAGTACCAACTGCCATGGTCTCTACACATTTGTTTGGTCTCTTCTCCTCTCTCCTACTGCCTGCTCAGCAACTGCTGCTCACAACTGTCATTCCCAACTGCCATGGAACTCTCACCTCAATATTCCATCAGCCAAAACTTCTGGGCCAAATTCATCTTCAGTATAATAGCACTGACTTGAGCTAATGCAGTCCTTCAATTTGTGCCCTGGACTTGAGTGAAATTGCACAGGAAATGAATTTAGTCCTCTGTCTGCAATGTGAAAAGCAGCAAAAAGAGGAAGTGCCTCAACCCACTCTAGCTCAGATTTTCATAGTTGATTGCAGGATCGGGCCTTGTATATGTAGTCTATTACAGTAGCATTTAGCAGGAAACACCTGATTCTCAGATATTTTCTATATAATCACTGAGAAACACAATAAAGTAACACTTTAAACTTCATCAATAAAGGGGGGAGGAATTCTTCAGTTGAAATTTGGCAGCTACAATCCTAATGGATTTTTTTTTAAATGTAATGACACCTGTACTGTGTCTATTGTGGTCTATATTTTTATTGATGATAATACTTAGCACTTATACAGCATTTTACAGTTTCAATGCACTATGCAAACTGTAGTAATTAATCTGATGTAGTCTACTACAACATGTACAGTTCATCTGGCACTATGTAATTTTTTTAAATAGACATGACATATATGTTTGTACTACCTGTTACATTCATCCAGATACTGAATAGCAGGCTCTGCTAATACAGCCAGAGGTGAAACCACACAAGTAAAGAACACTTTACTAACCTTTAAACTGAATCTTGATTCATTTTTCATTCCTCCTTTTTTGATTCTATCCATCCATCTTCCACATCATTCTCTCCTCTGATCTCCAACCACCTTCTGCACCATTTTTTCAGTACTTTATACACTGTTCTCTTTCTGCACCCTCCTCCCCATCTTTTTCTCATTTCCTCAGCCTCCTACCTCCCTTCTTGTCACATCCATTCCTTTCTGCAGGTTTCCTCCATGTTGCTCGCACTTTTTCCTTCACCTTTCTCAGGTCCTCACATCTTGGGCAGCAAGAATTTAGGCAGTGGTTGGTGTGGGGAGTGTGCAGGGTTAGAGCCAGGATACAAGAGAGCTCCACCATCAAGAGGAAGCAGTTAAATGCAGGTCACTGTCCCTCTCTCCTTAATGGAGAAACTGGGAACAACACCTTAGCTAATCTATAACCATTGAATATCATTGGAAGAGATACTAGAATAGAATTAGGTTTACAGGTATGTGCTGTTTGACAAAATGTCTTTTTTGACCTTTAATGTTCTGTGTTCCTCCTAATATACAACTGATGTTTGTATGTGCACATCAAAGTTGGTAATGTGAACGAATAAGATAAAAGCTTTTATTGTAACACACATAGGAAAGTGTTTTCGGTTCTCTTGAACAGAAGTTCTAGTTTTCTGTATACTGATTTTTATGATGATGCAACTTGATTTGCATTGGAGCCTTTGCTGACTCTTCATGGGTCACATTAGTCTGTTCTCACAATGAAAAATATTTGAAGAAGAGTTTCTCGTTTTGTGCAGTAGCTTTGGTTCATCAAGATGTGTGTCCCTATGAGTGCTCCACTTCAGGTGTGCATGCATCTCGAGCGCTTGGTTGGAGATTTTCAGTTAGCAGTGGCCATTTGGCTCATGCATGCGCCCTATGTGTCTTCATCCCAGATACCAAGGCTTTATTAGGGTGCATGGGCAAATGGTCTCCAGTTCCTTCTCCATCCAAACATCTCCTAAGGAACAGGCTGAAGCAAAGGGGAAAGAGGGTAGATAGTGGAGAACACATAGGAACACGCATCTCAAAGAACTGCCATCACCACACCCATGAATAACCTCTTCTTCTTGAGTAGAGTCCCTGTGGGTGCTCCACTTCAGGAGACTTCTGAGCAGTATCCCCTGATGGAGAAGGATGCTTCAGAATAGAGTGCAGAACTGAAGATAGTATTGCAGAAACAAATGCCATATTAGATCTGACAGCATGGATCAGGGTGTAATGTTTTGAAAACACATGTATTGAAGCCCATGTACCAGTCCTGCGTATTCCAGATACCGGTACATTCTTCAATACAGCCATAGATGTTGCCTGTGATCTGACTGAATGTGCTATTACCTTTTTTTAGGAGGAGGGTGATCATATCTGGATGTCTTATTACTTACCACCTCAATAGTCTCTGAGTAGAGATTGAGGACCCCATAAATCTATCTGCCAAGAAAATGAAGAGCCTAGCTGATTTCTTAGAGAGGGCCAAGCAATTTAAATAAAAGCCAATGTCTTTCTAACATCCAGGGTACGTAAACAGGATTCCTGCGGAGAATTGTGTGGCTTCAGGAAAAACAGTGGTAAATGACTGGACTGATTAAAGTGGAACTCTGATAGGACCATAGGTAAGCAGTTAGGGTGTGGATGTAAAGAGGCTTTGTCCTTAAAGGATACTGTAAAGGGTTCAAAGGTCCAATCTCCCTGCTCCTACAGGCTGATGTGGTAAAAGTCTGTCTTCATAGATAATGACAACTGAGAACAGGTTGCCATTGGCTTAAATAGAGGCCTTGTAAGGTAATTGAGTACCAGGTTGAGGTCCCAGGTTGGGATGGTTTATAATCTGTGAGTAGAGATTCTCCAAACCGTGAATATACCTAGATGATACAGGATGAGCAAGTGTGGAGAATCCTCCTACCAGAAGATGATACTGCAGCCAAATGGACCTTAGCTGAATTAAATGATGACCTTGATTTCTTAAGATCCAACAGATTATCCAGGATGACTAAGTGGCATTTAATCAGGCAGGTAGCAGCAATATCAACAGCAATAGAAGAATCTCTTCCATTTCTGCAGCTAAGTAGTGTGGGTTGATCTTCCTCCATTCAGTAACACCTGTTGTATTTCCATACAGCAGGAGGACTCTAACCCCATGAATCATCACAAAGCCATTCTCTGAGGTGGAGAACTGTTAGGTTGGGATGAAGCATGTGCTGGAAATGAGGAATGATCGGGAGCCTGAACTGCAGCTGGACACATAAGTGAAGTAAGTAAGGGTACCTGGGTCAGATCAGCTCTACAAGGATAACTCTCTTTCCTGTCTGATCTTGTTCATCACCCTTAGCATCAATGACATTGGAGGAAATGCATAGAACAGATCCTTCTTCCAAGATAGAAAAAAGTATCTCCCAGATAGTGGTGCACCAGACCCCTCTTGAGCAGAGAAGAGGACACTTCCTGTTCCTGGTGGGGGAGAAGAGATCCACCTCTGGCAGTCCTCCTTTTAGGAGTATGCTGTGGAGAACTTGGGTGTCTAGCTACCATTCATAATCTTCTGAGAAGTGTCTGCTGAGGACATCAGCTGTTGTGCACCATTGAAACTTGAATCTGATGAACTATATACACCAATTCCATAATTTAATGGTGTCAGCACATAGGGAGGGAGACCTTGCTCCTCCCTGCTTCTTGATGCAGAACATGCAGAATACAGTGTCCATCATGTCCCTGAATTTCCCCTGATGGGGAGTAGGAAATGAAGGCAAGTGTTCCTGACAGACCTGAGTTCCAACAGATTGATGTGGAGACTGGCTTCTTGAGTTGTCCATCTGCCCTGAGTTGTGAGGGTATTGAGGTGGGTTTCACATTCCAACAATAATACATTTGTTAAAACAACAAAGAGTCCTTGTGACACCTTAGAGACTAACAAATTTATTTGGGCATAAGTTTTTGCGGGCTAGAATCCACTTCATCAGACGCATGGAGTGAAAAATACAGGAGCAGGTATAAATACATGAAAGGACGGGGGTGCTTTACCAAGTGTGAGGTCAGTCTAATGAGATAAATCAATTAACAGCAGGATACCAAGGGAGGAAAAATCTCTTTTGAAGTGGTAAGAGAGTGGCCCATTACCCACACCTTCTTGTCAACTGTCTGTAACAGTAGGGAGAAATTAGTGTTGGGGAAATTGGGTTTAGGTTTTGTAATGACCCAAACACTCAGTCTTTATTCAGGCCTAATCTGATGGTATCTAGTTTGCAAATTAATTCCAGTTCTGCAGCTTCACGTTGGAATCTGTTTTTGAAGGTTTTTTTGTTGAAGAATTGCCACTTGTAGGTCTGTTATTGAGTGACTAGAGAGATTCAAGTGTTCTCCTATTGTTTTTTGAATGTTATGATTCCTGAAAGTCACTGATGAGATGCAGTGACAGAAAGGAATGCCTGCACAGATGTTGAGGTAATCCTTCCACCAGTCTGAGTTCCTCGCTTGCAGAGGAACTGTCACCTGTCTGTGCAACGTGTGTCTGATTGGAGAATAGGTCTTTCTGAGACAACCCTGGAAGCAGTGGAGATGTAGCCTTGTGTGATTGGTTACAAAGGTGCAAGCTACCATGTCTTCAGCTCCTGGGACACAATTCCTTACTGTGGTTTGAGAGATCCCCTGAATTGCCCATAGCAGACCTGACAAGGTTACGAATCTGTCTAAGGGAAGGCAGGCTGTCACTATCAACAAATCCAAATACATAAACATTATTTTCTGCACAGGAGTTAATGTGGACTCTCTTTTTAAGACATATATATATTCATATTCAGCTGCAGATGCAACTCCTGGAACAGACCAAGGGCCATCTGGGTAGATGATAGAACTGCTTTGTAGGAATAGTCCTTGAGTAGTCAGTTGCTGAGATATGGGAAGACTAGGACTGCTGCTTCTTGGAGGTAAGCTGCCAGGAGTTTTGAGAACACCCTTAAGGCTGGGGAAAGGCTGAAGGGAAGCACTCTGTATTAGAAATGATCCTGGCGTATAGTAAAGTGCAGGTATTTCCTGTGTGATGGGTGTATTGTTGTATGGAAATAGCCATCTTGTAGGTCCAGGGCCAAAATCCAATCCCCTTTTTCTAGTGAAGGAATTATAGCTACCAGAGTCAGCATCCTGAACTTTAGAGAATTTGCACACTTGTTCAGAAGTCTTAGATCAGAGGTGTTCACTCTGTCCTAGTTTGGCACAAGAAATACTTTGAGTAAAACCCCTTGCCCATCTGAGGACAAGAAACCTACTCTATTGCTCCTAGTCAAAGGAGAGAGTTCACTTGCCTCAGTAGAAGGTCATGAAAAGGGATCCCTGATGAGAGATGGGGAAGAAGTCTGGAAGGGGAGGGAGCATGAGTGCTGGAACTATGGATGTTGGCTTGAAGTAGTAATAATCCAAAGCCTTCAGCATCCCCACTATAAAAATTGCTCCAGCACCACTTGGAGGGAGTGATGTAAAATGGATGATATAGCCCTCTGATATGACCTCTGTGAACCAGATGACTGTAGTAATCTGCTTCCAAGCATATTGGAAATAGGCAAGGTGGTCTCCAACTGCAGGAGGTGGGTTAATGGGCGCAGCTGTAAGTCCAGAGGTGTCGGAGGATTCAAACCTTCAGTCAGTCCACCAAAACTGTTGCTTTGAAGATGGCTGGGTGGCTGTGGAGGGCATTTGAGTGGCCCTCTCTCTAATATATGTCTCTTTCTGCAGGGTTTCAATGGATCTGTGGAACGCAGAAAACTGAGCAGGACGCTATCTCTTGCCAGTTTGTGACCTAATAAACCTTTTATTTGTAGGTGTAGATATGCTCAGGGATTGTAAAGTAGCACTGGAGTCCTTTTAGATAATGCAGTGACTCATCCTGTGATTTCCAAGAACAGTTAACAACCATAGTGTTCTGTACTTCTTCGGGAAAGCCCAAGAGATAGAGCCAGGATGCCCTGTGTATAACCACCGCTGTGGAGATGGACTTGGCATGCTGTGGACACTGCTCTAAGGATGCTTGAGGAGAAATTCTGGCCACCATTTGGCCCTCTGAGACAGTGGTCTGGAATTGCTCCCCATGTTCTTGTGGCAGATGTTCAATAAAAGCTGTGAATCTGTTATAATTTTACAAATTATATTTGGTCATGACCACCTGATAATTCACAATCCTGAATTGAGGAATTGCTAATGAATAGGTCTTTTGTCCAAAAGAGATCCAGACTTTTCTATCCCTTTTCATATGGGGCAGACTTAGAGGTGCTGCTTACCCTGCTCATTTACCACATCCACTACCAGGGAGCTAGGTGGAGGGTGGGAGAACAAGTAGTCTGAATCCTTAGAGAGGACATAATACTAATCTCCCACACTGTCTTAGCCAGATCTAGGAGCACCTCACTGATGGATAATGCCACCCTGGAGGTGTTGCTGACTACAGGATATCCAACAGTCTGTGCTGTGAACCCTTGACATCCTCAAGAAGAATTTGAAGAGTGTCATCTTGAAATTGCCAAAAGTAATTGGCTATGGATGGTGGTGGAGGCCTCTTTATCTGCCCTGGCTTCCTGCTCCTCAAACATCTCCTCCGCTGGGGATTGGTTGTACAACTCTAGCCTCCTTATGAGATGGTCTGTCAGTGGTCTGGCAAATTGCCATCAATAGGCAGTCTGGGGGTCCCAGTATAGCTATCTGGGAGGGTGGCAGGGAGCAGCTCATACAGAAATGGGAGTGTCATGCAGGGTTGGTTTCACCATCCTAGATAATGAATCTGATCTTTCCTATGATTTTCAAAGAATGGATTCCTGAAGGGATATATTGAAGACGCGTGAACAGAAATAGAAGAGACCATCTGGAAGTCTCCTTCATCTTATCCAAAGTGGGAGCAGAAAATGATGGAGAGTCTTGTGGTACCAGAGGATAGTAGTATGGAGATCAGGACCTCTGTACTGAGAGAAGCTCAGTACCCATGAGGAGCAGGGACTCCAGATACACTAAGGAGCTCTTGATAATAGATGAACTGAACTCCTGTGATACCGAGTAGGGGACCAGTAGTGATGCTGTGGCCACGGTTGCTGAAGCCAGTGGTACTGTTGATGGTGGGTGTACTGAAGTAGACACGGGTATCTGATGCAGTTGCTTGCTCAGTGCTGGGTACAAATATCTGGGCTGAACTCGACCGTGCCAATCCCAAGTGTCTAAGCTTGCCTTCCTTGCTGGTAGAAGGTACCAAGGCCCTATCAGAGCTGTGTCGTCTTCGTGCTCTGGAACTTCATTGCTCCACTTGTACTGGAGGAGGAGTCCTTCAACTTAACAGTACTGAGTTAAGTATCAGAGGGGTGGCCGTGTTAGTCTGGATCTGTAAAAGCAGCAAAGAATCCTGTGGCACCTTATAGACTAACAGACGTTTTGGAGCATGAGCTTTCGTGGGTGAATACCCACTTCCTCAGATGCATGTAATGGAAATATCCAGGGGCAGGTATATATATGTGTGCTAGCAAGCAAGCTAGAGATAACGAGGTCAGTTCAATCAGGGAGGATGAGGCCCTGTTCTAGCAGTTGAGGTGTGAAAACCAAGAGAGGAGAAACTGGTTCTGTAATTGGCAAGCCATTCACAGTCTTTGTTCAATCCTGAGCTGATGGTGTCAAATTTGCAGATGAACTGAAGCTCAGCAGTTTCTCTTTGAAGTCTGGTCCTGAAGTTTTTTTGCTGCAGGATGGCCACCTTAAGGTCTGCTATAGTGTGGCCAGGGAGGTTGAAGTGCTCTCCTACAGGTTTTTGTATATTGCCATTCCTAATGTCTGATTTGTGTCCATTTATCCTTTTCCATAGAGACTGTCCAGTTTGGCCGACGTACATAGCAGAGGGGCATTGCTGGCATATGATGGCGTATATTACATTGGTGGATGTGCAGGTGAATGAACCAGTGATGGTGTGGCTGACCTGGTTAGGTCCTGTGATGGTGTCGCTGGTGTAGATATGTGGGCAGAGTTGGCATCGAGGTTTGTTGCATGGATTGGTTCCTGAGCTAGAGTTATTATGGTGCAGTGTGCAGTCACTGGTGAGAATATGTTTCAGGTTGTCTGTGGGCAAGGATTGGCCTGCCACCCAAGGCCTGTGAAAGTGTGGGATCATTGTCCAGGATGGGTTGTAGATCCTTGATGATGCGTTGGAGGGGTTTTAGCTGGGGGCTGTATGTGATGGCCAGTGGAGTCCTGTTGGTTTCTCTCTTGGGTTTGTCTTGCAGTAGGAGGCTTCTGGGTACACGTCTGGCTCTGTTGATCTGTTTCCTTATTTCCTCGTGCGGGTATTGTAGTTTTGAGAATGCTTGGTGGAGATTTTGTAGGTGTTGGTCTCTGTCTGAGGGGTCAGAGCAGATGCGGTTGTACTGAGTTGAGAGGTCAAGGCTTAGGCAACTGTAGATCTAACTAGGGACCTGGATTTTTTTCAGACCTGATTCCTTAAGATGAGTCCACACTCCTCCTTTTTGGAAGCAGGGCCGTCCTTAGGCATAGGCAGAATAGGCAGCCGCGTAGAGCCTCACTCTGCCTGGGGGCACCACTCTGCAGGCAGCTCAGACAGTGTAGAAGCAGGGCTGCTGGGTCCTAGAGAGAGCTGAATGCAGCACAGTCTGAGGAATGGGATTGGCTGCTGGGGTCTCTGGGAAGGGGAAGGGGTGGGGGTTGGGAAAGGAGCTCACCTGTGAGTGTGACTCTTTTCCCCCTGGCTGAGGTGAGGTGAGGCAGGCTCTGTGGCTCTGGAACCAGTATCCTTTGTTGTCCCCCATAACATCCATTCTTCTCCCCCCCCTGCCCCATGGAGCACCCCCTCCTTTCTCCCTCCTCCCCAGGAGCACCCCTCTCTCTCTCCTCCCTCCCCTCCGTCAGGGCTGGGTTGGGTGAGGTGCTGCGGGGGAGGGGAGGCTGGCTACCTGCTGAGGAATGAAAGTGAAAGTAACTCACTTCCTGGGCAGCGAGCCAGGATTGGAATGTCACACAGGGCTTGGCTGGGGTTAGCCAGATGTGTGAAAAATCAGGACAAGGGGTTGGGGTAGGGTGAGCAGATATCCCTATTTTATAGGGCCATTCCTGATATTTGTGGTCTTTTTCTTATATAGGCTCCTTTTACCTCCCCCCCCCCCGCCCCCACTGCTTGTCCTGATTTTTCACACTTGCTGTCTGGTCACTCTAGGTGGGGGTAATTGGTGCCTATATAAGACAAAGCCCCAAATATCAGGACTGGCTCTATAAAGTCAGGACATCTGGCTCTGGCCACCCTAGCTGGGGAGCGTCTCTCCCCGGGCTGGCAGCTGCCAGCGATTCGTCTCATCTGGGGGGAGCTGCACAGGGCAAGATGAGCTGCTGTGGCTCCATGGGTGACCTGTCTGAGATCAGATGCTGTGCTAACTTCACCATGGTCCGTAAGGCTGGTGGTGGTGCCCATTGGCGTGTGATTGCACCTGAGGGTTTGCTGCTGCTGTTGCCACTCTGCACCCCAAGAGGTGGATTTTGGGGTCTATTGCAGCTGTTGGACCAGCAGGCTGGGGAGTGAGCCAAGCATGAAAGCAGTACTGTGTTGCCATTTAGATTGGTATTTAACAACTTTGTTTGCCAAAAATTCTTGCTAACAGTCCTGAATCCAATTTCAATATTTAAAAAAAAAATCAATATCTTAGCCAAAAACAGAAAATTAAGTTGTTCACAATTATTAGTGACAGGTTTGGTTTGAGGCAGGGAGTGGGCCAGTTTTCATCAGAGAAACAAAAAATGTTGACTGACTTTCCTATAGCCTGTTACTGCTAAACAGAGCCCTCCAACAACTGTAATATGCTCATCTCCTTACTAGTGTATAGAGCAGGGGTTGGCAACCTATGGCACACGTGTCAAAGGTGGCAGTTGAGCTGATTTTTGATGGTATGCAGCAGCGGGCTGAGCCGCTCAGCCTGCTGCTGCATACCAATCACTGCTCTGGGGTTCCGGCTGCTGCCCTATTGCCAGCTGGGATACCAGCCATTGGCCCCACTCAGCACCTGCTGCTGGCCTGGGGACCCCCAAGGAATCCCAGGCTGGCAGTGGGCTGAGCAGGCCAGCTAAACCACTCAACCTGCTGTCAGCTTGGGGTTCCATTCACTCAGCCGGCAGCGGGCTGAGCGGGCTGGTAGCGGGCTGAGCGGGCTGGTGGCGGGCTGAGCAGGGCCGGTGGGGGGTTAAGTGGCTCAGTCTGCTGCCAGTCTGGGGTGCCAGCAGCACTCAGCCTACTGCTACTCCGGGGTTCCGGCTGCCGGCCCCTTATCAGTCAGGAGCTCAGCTGCCAGCCCCACTCTGCCTCCTGCCAACCTGGGTGAGCAGAATCCCAGGCTGGTAGCAGGCTGGGGGGAGGGCGGGGGTGGCGACCGGGATCCTGGCTGGCAGGAGTTGGTGGTCAGAATCCCAGATCAGCAGCGGGCTGAGCAGGGCCTGGGATCCTTGTCTAGGGTTCCAGCCACCAGCCCACTGCCGGTTTGGGGTTTCATTTACTCAGCTGGCAGTGGCCTGAGCAGGACCGGTGGCCAAGACCTCAGATAATAACAATAGTTTATTTATATAATATAGACATAGAGAGAAACCTTCTACAAACATTAAAATGTATTACTGGCACGCGAAACCTTAAATTACAGTGAACTTGGCACACCACTTCTGAAAGGTTGCCGACCCCTGGTATAGAGTGACCATATGTTGTACTAAGATTCTCCTGCTTTTTTTTTTTCCCTGTGAGTCAGTATAACTTTTGCCAGCCCAGAATTTGGGCAGCCAATGTTTTACGTTTTCACAATGTTTTCTCCAACTTTCATAAAGTAAATACATAGTTAATATGAGTTAAAAAGGCCAGGGACACTTCTTTGTGAAGAATCTGTACAGCAGATCATGCCCAGAGACGATCCAGAAAAGAAATTTAAGGTTGAATTTTTTAATGTTGTGATGGATAAAGCAGTATCTGCTGTTGATGAAAGGTTTAATACCTTGCAAGTACACCATGAACAGTTTGGATTTTTGTATGACATAACTAAATTCAACGAAATAGGAAAACAAGAGCAACTAATGACAAAGTGCGAGAACCTAGAGAGCCTCCTGAAGCACGGTGATAGTTTTGATTTAAATGGACTTGAAATGTACGAAGAATTGAGTACACTGTCATCAATGTTGCCACATGGAAAATCGGTTATGGACATTGTACAGTTTATTCATACCCGCAAACTTGTTGACATATATCCTAATGTGCACATTGCCACTCGTATTCTACTGACAATTCCTGTAACAGTAGCATCAGGAGAACGGAGTTTCTCAAAACTAAAGCTCATTAAAAACTATCTCCGCTCTACCATGAGTCAGGAACGCTTAACTGGTCTTGCTATTCTTGCAATCGAAGAAGACATGACTTTGTCTTTGTCATACGATGACATTATTACTGATTTTGCAGCCAAAAAAGCCAGAAAGATTTGTTTTTAACTAAAAGCAATCTTTGTTTCAATACCTCTTCATATAAATTTCCAATAAATTTTTGATAAATTAAAAAAAATATATTATTTGCATCATTCTGTCATATCAGAATTTTTTCTATAGTGCTGCTTCTTTAGTGCTAGTCCATCAGCATTACAGTGTGCTTAATTAAGTTAAACTGGTTTTAATAACATGAATGTGGCAAGTTTTCCAATACTGTAAGCTTATGTTTGTGTTGCTAAGAGCAGATCAGGCACAGGGGCACCAGTTTAATAATCTCACCTAGGGCACCATAAATCCTAAGGCCGGCCCTGTTTGGAAGCATTCCCTGAAGTCTCCAAAGTCTTCCTTTTCTTAGGGGAAGCCTGCACTGAGGTAGAAGGGGCACTAGATCTGTCTGGAGACAGATGTACAGGGGAAAGGGGAGGTGCCTTCTGACCTGACTCAGAAGCTGGCCTAAGGGAGCGTTCCATCATTAGCAGTCTGAATTTAATCTCCCTGGTTTTCCTTTCTTGACAGAACAAGGAGCAATGGTCTCAAGTTGCAGTGGGGGATGTTTAGGTTGGATATTAGGAGGAACTGTTTCACTGGGAGGGTGGTAAAGCATTGGAATGGGTTACCTAGGGAGGTGGTGGAATATCCATCCTTAGAGGTTTTTAAAGCTCAGCTTGACAAAGCCCTGGTTGGGATGATTTAGTTGGGATTGGTCTTGCTTTGAGCAGGGGGTTGAACTAGATGACCTCATGAGGTCTCTTCCAACCCTAACCTCCTATGATTCTATGGTACCCTGAAGTTGAGGGCCAGGTAGAAGTTGTACTTCTGAGAGATGTGGGATGCCCCCAGGCAAAGGGCACACTTAGAGTGGCTGTTGTTCACAGATATTGCCTCTCCTGCTGAGAGGCTATATCTGTGAGCAACAATGTTTGAAACCTGGAAAGCCAGGAGTGCCCTGCTAGGGGGAAAAAAAAATTCTCTCCCCAAGGAGAAAGAGAGAAGTAAAACAATCCTCTCACTACTTATCTAACAACTATACTAACAACGAACTATAGATATGTTAATCATTATGGAGATATTAGAAAAGCTGAGGCATGCTCAAGGTGGACATGCCATTTCAGTCTCAGGCCAAGGTGGTTGAGAAGGAGCTGACAGTGGTCCACCCACACACCCCTATATAGCCTCGGTATCCAGCATGAGGAGGCATAGGGCGTTTGCCCAGGCCAAACAGACTGCTAACCGAATCTCTGATCAAGGGCTCAAGAGGTACATGCACACCTGAAGTGGAGCACTCATAGGGATGCTACTTGAAGAAGAACTGGTATTTCCATGTCTGATTCCAATTCCTCACCAAGAATAGAGAAAAGAACAGAATTGCATGGACCCCTTAAAGTCTTATCAGAATACTATAGCTATGCTCACAGTGGTCTCAAAACAGCTTTCACACTTGCTTGAAAGGAATTCATTAAGCTGAAAAATCTGTCTTGAAACCAGTCTTCCTATAATGTCTTCCATAATTTGCTTCAAGGGACACATTTATAGTCACTCTCAGTCTTTTTTATTTTTTTTAATAAGTCTAGTGCAAGATGAAGGGCTAGTTCACTGTTGTAAGACTGTAATGAATAGATGTTGGTTGCCTGCCACAGCCCAAATAATTTTTCAAGCATTTCTGCACAGTATAGCCTTTTCTCTGTGGACTTTCCCAAGAATATGCAATAGCATGACAGCTGTAATCTCTGGAATCACAATGATGTGATTACCAGTTTTGTTTCAGCAGCTCCATCTTCAATGGACACAGCAGAAAATATTCCAATATTGTACTTTTTCTAATCTTGATCTTTCTAAGGGCTTGGAAATTCCAGCTACTTCTTTTTATTCATCTTTACTTTTCTGCAAGCTTGGAAGCACATGGATTGTGACAAGAAAAATTCTCTGTCAAACAGCTTTGATACTCTATCACAGGGGTTGCCAGCCTGCGGCTCTGGAGCCACATGCAGCTCTTCAGAAGTTGGCCACCCCTGCTCTATCAGATGGCCAGGACTCATGACACGCTAATATTTTCAAAATGTTTCCTTAGCTTAGGTCTTCTCTAGGTAATTTTATGGTAGAGAACACTGCCTAATTCATGTACCCCCCTTTTCCCCAGTACTGCTAGTGCAATGTAAGTAGATGATAGATGAGGGAAAAGACAAAGAGAAAAGGGAAATGGTTTGCGAGTGTGACATTCCTAGGACAGGTGAAATGTTGGAAAAGAACATGGGTATTGGCCTTTAAGGCACATAAATTGAGTCTGCACCTTTTCTTCCAAAAGGGGAGCTCTTCAGAACCGCAAATTGGAGTTGGGTTCCCAACTTTGTGTTGTGCTTCAAAAATCTCCCTCCAATAATAAATGCTAGAAGTTACATATTAGCTGGACAAAACATGTATCTAGTTTTACCAGGAGGCTCGGAACATATTTTATGTAGTGCAACACAAACTGAAACAGTCTTGCACCAGGAGAGTTGATGTAGTGATATGCAGAGGATCAAAAAGGGAGCTTCTCTGTCACCTGAATGACTTTTGAGTTTTTTTTTAATTTTTCTTTCACATTGATAAATACATCCTTGATGCATGTCGGACCTCCTTCCCTTTTTAACAGGATGGGATATGATGTATGAATATGTTCAAGTTGAATTACCTCATTCCCTAGACTAATAACTTTCAATTCCAGGACCACCACCACAATAAAACTTTCAAGGAATAGTTACTGGCTAAGACCACTTAAAGATGGCCTATGCTATCTTGCATTTTCACATAGTGGCAGGTCAGAGAACAATCAATCTGGTGTAGGACATCAGGGATGGAGATGTGATGAATGTCAGCACTGTAGCATGCTTGTTTGTTTCTGTAACCCTCACAGAAGATCGATGGTTTTAGTCTTAGCAGTTTTGAAGATGTCAGAAAGGATGGGGTTGGTGGTTTCTCTGGTTTAATTAGAAAGCAATCTGAGAATGTCTATGGATCAGTGACCTTTGATTGTATGAGTGTTTCCATGTGTTATAATTCTTCATGTTCTTCAGCAAGGATAATTGGTCTCTCCCATCACTGAGTTTAATAGTTGGGGTGTGGAAATAAAAGGGAGAAGATCCAAACTATAGTACTTTCTAATGGTCTCTGAAACCTCTTTATATTAATGTAATGAGATATACTGACTCCTTAAGACCACAGGGCATCAGAAGACTCCATTCCAGGAACATTAGAACAAATGAAAGCCTAGGAAGTGGCTGAGGCTGGAGCAGGAAGAGAGGAAGTGGACCTGGTGAGTTAGCAATTGGTAGTGGGAAAACCCAGGCGAGTGTCTGTTTAAGGGCTCAAGATCAGGAGCCTTGTAGTGCACGGTGAGGCAGGGATCCCTTCTCTTCTGGTCAACGAGGACAAGCCCTGGGAAGGAGCAGGGCAGTATATATGCTTCCTGCTCCTTCCTAACAGACAGGAGCAGGCTCATCTCTCTGTGCTGCTTCAAGGAAAGGGGGCCAAGTATGAAATAAGAGCCAGCTGAAGAGAAGCTGGCCAAGGCCTGCAACTGGCAGGAATTGTGATCCAGCCCCAAGAGGAGGGTTGTAAACTCCTGACCCAAGGACAGATTGCTTACAGTTTCACTTAGCCATGAGAAGAGGACTGGGGAACTCCTTATCCCAGGAGGGACTTCTTGTACAGCCTAGGAGGAGTCCTGTAAGATCATGATTTAAGGACAGAGTCTGCTTATACTCTAATCCAGCTCAGGAGGAATGGTTTGGATTCCTAATCCAAAGAGGGAAAGTGCTTTTATCCCAGTCTGGTACTACGAGGGGGCTATGGACTCCTGATGCAAGGGGAAAAAGGCTGATATAGTTATCAGTTATATAATCCAGCAAGGAAGCCTGTCTGACCCCAGAGACCTGTGGACTAAAAAGATTGAAGAGAGAAACTGAGGTACGAGCCTGCAGAGCAAACTTAAGCCATAAGGGGGTGCCCTGGAGGAGACCCTCCTACAACAATTAGCAACATACCATATGATTACAACATCCTGGAAACCAGACAAGCTACCTATGCAAGTGGATTAGATCTAGCATGTGGAAAATTAATTTATCCATACATTTAACTTTTATCACTGAAATAAATTCTTGGACTATCTGCCCAAGCGGATGCCATTCTATGAAGGTGCTGAGCAAAAAACTGGTACCCTAGAAAGCTTGGAAGCACTGTGAAATAACTTGAAAAGTTTTATACAACATAAATTAAAATGGGTTATCTACTTAGTCACAATTAGGCTAATGGCAACAGTCACCTTACCCTGGTGAGATTCTGGGCTTATCTTCACTACCGGGGAGATGAACGCAGCTGCAATCAATGCAGCAAGTGTAGATTTAGCAGGTCTAGTGAAGACCCACTAAATCGATGGCAGAGCGCTCTCCCATCTACGCCAGGTTCCCGAGAAAAGTAAGGTAAGTTGATGGGAGAGCGTCTCCCATCAACACAGTACAGTGAAGACACCGGAATAAGTCGACCTAAGCTACATTGACCCCAGCTATGTGAATAATGTAGCTGACTACCCTAACTTAGGTCAACTTACCCCGGTAGTGTAGATAAGGCCACGGTTAACAGACTGTACTTCGAGTCTGTTACAGGGTGACAGTGGGACTTTGAGAGAGCAGTGCTAGTGCACCTGTGCTGCATCACCTGATCCAGATTGGGCTTTAAAGAGGGTGCCGGAGGAGGGGGGGCGGGGAGAAGAGACCTAGTGAATCAGAGGCCTTGTCTACGTCACTAGGGTAAGTGGACCTAAGTTACACTACTCCAGCTACGTGAATAATGTAACTGGAATCAACATAGCTTAGGTCAACTTACCCTGGTGTCTTCATGGGGCTGTGTCACCAGGAGACACTCTCCCACTGACTTACCTTACTCTTCTTGGGGAGCTAGAGTACTGGGAGTGACTGGAGAGTGCTCTGCCATTGATTTAGTGGGTCTAATTAAGACCCACTAAATTGACACCTGCTGCATCATTGATCTCCCTGGTAGTGAAGACAAGCTCAGAGTTAGAAAGTGACAGAAGCAGCAGGACCGGCACCTGAGAGGGGAAGCTGGGGGGTGGGGTGGGGAAATCCCTTGGGGATTGTTGCCCAGGATGAGCCAAGAAATTATTTGTTAATGTTTGAACAATAAAACTGCCTTAGAGACTGTGGGTGTGGCAGTGTCTTTGGGAGCTGGAGAAGCCTTCCCTTGTTGCATGTGGTGGAGAACACAGGCAGGCTATTGACCTCTGGAATCAATCAAGGGGAAACTGAAGCCTCCAAACATTGATTACCCCCGCCTCATTTTGGTGACCAAGAAAGATGGGGAAGGTGGTGATCCACCACCACCACCAGAGGTAGCACAAGCCAACAGCTACTTTACAGTGACAGCAGGAACAGACCCACGTTATGCTACTGCTATTGCAGTTTGCAGAAGCAACAGGAGGCACAATTTGCCATGCAACAATGGTGACTGGAAGCCCACCTCCAATAACAGGAGTGGTTGTAGAAGCAGTTGGGCTAAGGGTCTCTGTGAAGCTCAGCTGGTCCTAGAGAGGCTAGCTCTGGTGAAGCTGGGTCCTAAGGATGACTGGAGGCCTTCCTCCATACCTCTGAGTGATTGGGCAGTGCAGTAGGCTGGGAAGAATCAACTTGGGAGGCCCATATAGCACTGTTTCTGATGGGTGAAGCACAGGCAGACCACCAGGTGGTGAGCAATGAGCAGGCGGGCTCCTGTCCTGTGGTGAAAGCTGCTGTCTTAGGTAGATTTGGACTGATGCTTAATGTATACAGGCAGCAGTTTCAGGCTGAACCATTCCTGCCAGGGGCATGACCATGCATCATGGTTCAAAGATTATGGGACTTTGCTGCCTGGTGGTTGTGTAGAGATTGATTCAATAGAGGAAAACCATGGACAAAGTGGTTCTGGAGTGGTTCCTGTAGGAGCCCAGAGTGGGGCAAGGCGATTTCAGCCTTGGTAGTTGAATGGGCAGAAGCAGCCTGAATGGCATGGCAGACTAGGAAGGGCCCCTTTGGGATGGGGTCCCAATCTGTCCCCAGTATCATGGGGTATGGCCTAGGGGGGTGAGGCTCTCCCTGCCTGGAGGCTCCACCTTCAAGCATTCCTTGGGACCCTTCCCTGCCCCCCCCCCATCCTCAGGCCCTTTCCCCTGGGGTTCTATAACAAGGCCTTCGGTCCCTCACCCTCTCCTGATCTCCCCTCTGTCTCTGTTGTCTAGAGTGTCTCTCTCTCTCCTGTCCTCTGGTGACCTGGGTCTTCCCTCTCCCTGGGGCTGCTGGGCATAGGGGTCTCCCTTCTTGCCAGGGGTCCCCCCACAGCCTCCTTTCCCCTTTGGAATGGGGTCCCAATCTGTCCCCAGTACAATGGGGTATGGCAATCCTCTACCACACCCACGTGTTGCCAGGCAAAATGGTCCCCAACCTCCAGGTGCTCCTGGACCACAAGTCAGGGCCTCCACTCCCCATGGATGTACTCAAGCATCATTCTTGCCCCGGAGATAAACCATTGGGGCTTCACCAGCCCTCTCTGAATGAGGGAGTGGGCCAACGCTATGTCCACTAAGTCCTTCTGGGGCATCCTCCACACTCGCATGGGGATGGTGGCCAGTCCTTGCCCCTGCTTCCTCCCTCCACCATTCATCCAACCACAAAACTCTGCTAGCCCACACTCCATTTCTGGGCAATTTCTGCACTTGTGTCCCGGCCGCCTGCAGCGCCAGCAGACCAACTGTCCTGGATGACTAGAGGCTCTCTTGTTCTCCACCTTTCTTTTCTCCAGGCTTCTCCTGGGGGAGGGGAGTGTGAAGGGGGTTCCTCAGGCTTTCTTCCCCCAGTCCAGATCCCAGCCTGTCTGACGCTCCTTTTGAGGAACATCTGACTCTGTGTGTATTCTTCAGTGAATTTGACAGTGGCCTCTACTGTATTCCTCTGTTGCTGCTGTACCCAGAATCACATATTTCCAGGAGGCCCTGCACAAATTGTTCCAGGATCACCCTGTCCATTAGGGTTACCATACATCCAGATTATCCTGGACATGTCTGGATTTTTGGGTTTTAAATAGCCATCCTGGAGGACTTGGTAAAAATCTAAAAAGGTCCTGGATTTTCCTCTTAATGCAGAGTGCAGCGCAGCTGACAGAGCAGCCGGGCTGGATTGAACCGCTCACATCAGGGCCTCCAGCAGCCAGAACCCTTCCCCTGCTCCCCATTCCCCTGCAGCCTCAGCATGCCACGCTGCCAGCGCTCTGGAGGGCGGGGCTGTGCACTGCACAGGGGAGCGTGGCAGCATGTGTGGCTCTGAGTGGAGCCAGAAACTCTGGTCTGAGCAGCACGGTAAGGGGGCTGGGGGATTGGAGAAGGGGCAGGGGATCCTGGGGGGCAGTCAGGGAGCAGTGGGGGTTGGATGGGTCAGGGGTTCTGAGGGGCCTGTCAAGGGGCAGGGATGTGAAGAGGAGTCAGGGGACAGGGAGCAGGGGGGGTTGGATAGGTCAAGGTCCTGGGGGGGACACTGTCAGGGGGTGGATGGTGTGCAGAGGGGGTGGGGCAGTCAGGGGACAGGTAGGGGATGGGATCCTAGGGGGGCAGTTAGGCTGGGGGGGGGGTCTCAGGAGGGGGCAGTCAGGGACAAGAAGAAGGGAGGCTTAGATAGGGGGTGGGGTGGTTAGGGGCAGGGGTCCTGGAGGGAGCAATCAAGGGACAAGGAGCAGGGAGGATGGGTTGGGGGTTCTGTTGGGGGCAGGAAGTGGGAGGGAGTGGATAGGGGGCAGGGCTACCCCCCAAGGGAGTGTCCTCTTTTTGAAAGTTCAAATATGGTAACTCTGCTGTCCATAATCTCTCCCACCATCTGGGTGTCTGGCCTCAATTACTGAGTGGCCCTGTCCATGAGCATCTGGGCAAAAGCTTGGGGCTGCAAACCCGGGCCACCCGAAACTTCTGTCTGTACTTTTCCACGGACAGTCCCATCCAGTCTAGGATGGCTGCCTTCACTGCATCATAATCTTTGGCCTGTTTATCACTTAAGGCCATATAAGCAGCCTGTGTCTCACTGGCCAGATAGGGGCCACTCCAGAGCCCATAGCCACCGTCTCAAATGTATACAAAAAAGCATTGGGGTCATCTGCAGGGTCCATCTTACAGAGTCCCAACCCTGGCATGCAGCTGCTATCACTTTTCAGGGGCCTCACCCATCAGTGCAGGAGCTGCTGCTGTGCACTGGCCTGCTCCCTGATGAAGTCCTGGAGGGTCTTCTGTTGTTTGGTGTGTCAGGCAAATAAGGCCTGCCTCTCCACCTGGTGGGACTGCTGGAAGGCCTGTAGGGTTTTCTGCAGCTTCTCTTGTTGTTTAGTTAGCCACTGCACGGTTCCCTCCATCCTCTAGTAGCCATGCCCTGGCAGTGGCTTTGAATCCCAGACAGGCCGAACACTGTGCCCCTCCAGTTCAGCCCTTCTTCCCCTCTTCTCAGAGACACTTCAGGCTGGTGCAACAGTCATGCTTTTTATTTGTGATCCAGTCCCCACAACCAGTTTTTAACTATATAGAGACTTTTTACAACAGCTTGGCCAGCAACAGATTAGGAGACTCCCAACTCCTTCTGAGTCTGACCATCCCCTCTTAGTCTCCACCTGCCCCCTTCCCCTTACTCTCACTTCCTCCCAGCCTTATAGCTCCTGCTAATAGGCTGGCAGATGTGGTCAGTTACCAAGCAAGTATCAGGCTATCTACCCAACCCCTGATTGGGGCTGGAGTGGCAGGAGCTGATTAAGGCCTCTCTAGCAGCACCCTGCCACAGGGTCCAGTCTGGATAGCACTGGGTCTCAACTGTACATGGTATTAGTCAGACTGGGAGGATGGTCAGTAAGTCTCATGGACTCCAGTTACAGGGGGACTCCTGTCTGGGAAAATAAGATGTTGGCAATGAGGATGGATCAGCACCTCCCCATATGCAGGTCTCATGCATACATGGCAAGACATGCATCTACCCCACAGCAGAGGCTGAGCTGTGTGTCTAGGGCAGGAGAAGTTGGCTAAGTGTCAGGGTTGTCAAGAACCTTCCATGGCCAATTATCCTGGGGAGAGATTGGGTTTTCTGGCCCAGATGCAGGGAAAAATAGAACAACAACCTAAGATGGGGACAGAGGTGGCTCCAGGCACCAGCACACAAGCGTGTGCCTGGGGTGGCAAGCCACAGGGGGCTGCCTGGCAGTCACCATGAGGGTGGCAGTCAAGCTACTTTCGGCGGCATGCCTGCGGGAGGTCCGCCGGTCCTGAGGCTTCAGCTGCAATTTGGCAGCGGGTACAGCGAAGGTGTGGGACCAGCAGACCTCCCGCAGGCATGCCACCGAAAGCCACCTGACTGCTGTGCTTGGGGTGGCAAAATACATAGAGCTGCCTCTGGATGGGAAAGATGAATGGTTGATTGTAAAAGGAGTGGAGGGAGCTGGAAGCTTGAGTAGAGGTGGCTGAGAGGAAGCCCTCAATCATCTTCAAAGCTCTCAGGATCAGCTAAAAATGTATCATTGAGAACTAGAAGATGTAACCATCTCTTGGCAGAAGATTATCGATTCAGTTGATAGACTGGAACAAGAACTATCACTCTAGGGCAGAGGCAGAGTGGGAAACAGCAGCATTCCAATGCTGGAGCAGGAATTGGCCCCTGTTCCAGATAGAAGATGGGGCAAGGGAGCAGAAACTGATGACAAAGACTGATCAGTTTATAGTGGGGACTCAGGCAGAACCTTGAGCTGATTAGTGTATAGTGGGGACCCAGGCAGGGCCTAGACTGGCCAGGATGCTGTGGAGACCCAGGCAGACGCTCAAGCTGAGCAATGTACAGTAGGGACCCAGACAATTCCTCACAAGCAAGCTGGGGCCCAGGTAAGAAATCAAGGGCAAAAACAGTGCTCTGGGGGTCCTGTCATGAAGACTGCCAGAACAACTGATGGCTGCAGAACACTAGCTATAGATGGTCTGACAACAAAAAGATCAGCTGACTGTGGAACATTGGGCCACTCGGAAAAGAGTGTTTATCTCATCCCGCAGGTCAGTGAGCTTGAGGGACAGCTATAGACTCTGTACGAAGCAAAGTACCCTAAAGGAGGTGGTACAGATGATAAGGGTTGCCCTGAGGGTGGGCAAGGCCTTAAGTGAGGAGGAATGTCACAGGATGATACTGGCCCTTTGAGAGAGAGAGAGAAGGAGAGCAGGGCCAGTGCACCCGTGCTGCATCAGCTGACCCATATTAGGCTTTAAAAGAGGGGGAGTCTGGGGGGGAGAGAGATGGGGGGAGGCTCCATGAATCAGAGGTAGGAAGCAGCAGGACTGCCAGAGTCCCCTGGGAGGGAAAGCTGTGAGGCCCTGAAAGGTAAAAGGTAAAAATCCCCAAGGGATTGTAGCCCAGCGTGAGCTGAGAAACCATGTTTGTTTGTTTTTTGTTTAAGTGTGGACAAAAGAACAGCCTAAGAGAGGCTGTGGCAGCATGTCTTTGGGAGCTGGGGGAGAAGCACTACCTTCTTACAGTTCCTTTCTACTGTATTAGTAGAAGCATTTCCCTCCTCTGCTGGCCGTGATTGTTCCCCTCTATTTGGCACTGGTGAGGCCACACCTCATAGACTCTAGGACTGGAACGGACCCCGAGAGGTCATCGAGTCCAGTCCCCTGCCCTCATGGCAGGACCAAATACTGTCTAGACCATCCCTAATAGATACTTATCTAACCTACTCTTAAATATCTCCAGAGATGGAGATTCCACAACTTCCCTAGGCAATCTATTCCAGTGTTTAACTACCCTGACAGTTAGGAACTTTTTCCTAATGTCCAACCTGAATCTCCCTTGCTGCAGTTTAAGTCCATTGCTTCTTGTTCTATCATTGGAGGCTAAGGTGAACAAGTTTTCTCTCTCCTCCTGATGACACCCTTTTAGATACCTGAAAACTGCTATCATGTCCCCTCTCAGTCTTCTCTTTTCCAAACTAAACAAACCCAATTCCTTCAGCCTTCCTTCATAGGTCATGTTCTCAAGACCTTTAATCATTCTTGTTGCTCTGCTCTGGACCCTCTCCAATTTTTCCACATCTTTCTTGAAATGCGGTGCCCAGAACTGGACACAATACTCCAGTTGAGGCCTAACCAGCGCAGAGTAAAGCAGAAGAATGACTTCTCGTGTCTTGTTTACAACACACCTGTTAAAGCATCCCAGAATCACCTGGAGTATTGTGTCCAGATTTGGTCCCTCGCACTGCAGAAGGGATGTGGACAAATTGGAGACAGTCCAGTGGAGAGCAATGAGAATGATTAGGGGCCTGGGGCACATGACTTCTGAGGAGAGGCTGAGGGAACTGGGGTTATTTAGTCTGCAGAAGAGAAGAGTGAGGGGGGATTTGGTAGCAGCCTTCAACTACCTGAAGGGGGGTATCAAAGAGGATGGAGCTAAGGTGTTCTCAGTGGTGGCAAATGCCAGAACAAGAAGTAATGATCTCAAGTTGCAATGGGGGAGGTCCAGGTTGGATATTAGGAAACACTATTTCACTAGGAGGGTGGTGAAGCACTGGAATGGTTTACCTAGGGAGGTGGTGGAATCTCCATCCTTAGAGATTTTTAAGGCCCAGCTTGACAAAGCCCTGGCTGGGATTATTTAGTTGGTGTTGGCCTTGCTTTGAGCAGGGGGTTGGACTAGATGACCTCCTGAGGTCCCTTCCAACCTTAGTCTTCTATGTGGTCAAGGAATGAATTGATCCCCTGTCTATGGGCTTAAACTTGGATCATTCCAATCGAGGGGAGGTTTTCTCTTGACTGGAATGGAAGCAGGATCAAGCTCTGTAGGTATTTCTAGTACACTTAGCACCATGGTAATGAAATGCCTACCCCTTGCCTTCATGTCCTTGATGGTATAAGTAAGTGACTACATTTCTGGTGAGTGGGCGAGGAAAATGAAACCTGCAAGAAAAGAATTCAATGTAAATACGCTCATGCATGCAGAACAGTTGGCCCATTAGAACTGGATTGGACAATTGAGATACAGGTATATAACGAATATGTTGTTTGTGACAGATTTATCTGGAAAGCCAAAGTAACCACACTTTTTACTTTCAAAACAACAAGAACTTTTCTCGTAATAAGGAATTTATAATGTGGTCATATGGTTTTTGGGGCTACTTATAACTGAATTATAAGGTGGTTTATTTCACTTAGTGTCACTTTACATTTTGCTAGCTGGAAGATTCATGAACCATTTTATAAGACAAGACTGAGTCCCTCTGGGAACCTTCAAACTACATATGAAAAACTGTATTTTGTGTTCACCATCACTCTTAGCTCATTCCAGCTATCATCAATGTTCTTGCCAGGTGGAGGTTGTACCAGAAGTGTTGCCTGTTTGTTTTTCATGTTTGTGGTGACCAGAATTAAGATGTTTGGTGCAGAGTCAGCTCTACCATGATGGCAAAACAGGAAATTATCTATGTGGGGTGCAAAATATTCCATAACTGCCTGTACAGGTGCTTATAGTACAGGAATGGTGAACGTTGTGTGCTTTGCTTAGCACAGTAGAATGCCTGAACTGGCCTATTAACAGTCTTGAGTGAATATTCTAGGCAATTTGCCTTTAGGGTTTTTTCTAGGTAAAACACTTTAAATACTGCCCAGGATTCATGGGAAATCCTCCCTGAAGTGATCTATAAGGCCATTACCCTCTCCTACTTCCAATCTTTCCTCCAAAGCTCACCTGTGCCACCAAACATTTAAAAAAAAATAAACAAATTAAGGGCTAGTTGGGCATCATTGGCATTTAATGTATCTATTTAAATAATACAGAAAATAACTTGCAATGGTAGATAGGTTTATAACATTGTATATATTCAACTGTATCTGTCATCTCTGTTTTCATATGTCACTCATCTTCTTAGGCCTAGAATTTGCAAAGAGCTACACATATGCTTAACTTTACATACACGAGTAGCTCCATTGTATGTGTAATCTCATTGACTTCAAAGTTAAGCATGTGTGTTACTGGCTACAGGACCTAGGCATTAGATTGTAAACTATTTGGGTCAGGAAATACATAAACTGTATTCAAGAATTAACAGAATGGGTCCCTGATCAGTGTCTCCAGGTGCTATGGTAACATGAATTTTATATAAGAAAAAACAATTTCCTGCCATTCCTTCTAACCTGTTTTCATCACCTCTTCTTTTTCATAGCCTGCTGACCAATTCTGGATAGAAGCTTTTTTTTTTTCTTTGCTGGACCACGACCATTCAATGGCGTGAGTAGCAGGAAGTATTGAAAGAGAGATACTGTTAGCACTGTTTCCATATACCTCAAAGACTGATCTTTATGCAGCTGAGACTCCAAGGGATATCCTTTAAAATAAAGGCCAGCTTATTACCCATCTTCTCCAGCTCCCGGGGAACTAAATACTCTGAAGTAGAGAGAAATTGTTGCACAATGCTTCTTTATAGCTCTCAGTGTGCCTTCTTTGCTGGCTCCAGCTGCCCCTAAACTCTGTTTTTCCTTGTCTTTTCTCCAATATTTTTTCCAGTTGACTTAGTTATTACAGTACATGGACCAGACTGAGGAAAATACATTGAAGGTTGGAGTTGGCAAAGCAGTAAGTGCTATGAGAGGGAAGTACTTTTGCCATGCAATGACATCATCTGAGAGTTAATTGGTTGCATTCCTGCTGATGGGAGGTGCTGGCTGGAGTCCTTACACTTACTTCCGTGATACAGAACAGAGACAGTGCCTGTCTCTTGCCAGCCTGCTTCATTGGCAGTATTCTGGCAAAGTCTAAGATGCTTACAAAAACAGCACAGTACTTTATTTAGCCTGTAGTGAGAAAAAGTCCTTTCACAGCTCCAGTTTAGGCGCTGAACACTAACAAGCAGATTAAATAAAACATTACAAATTAATGTTGTGTTTTACTTTATTTTTTTCATTCTAGATTAACTCGCAAATCAGGGGGCTGAATTGTGCCTTTTATCTCTGGGGAAGTGGGTTCAAATAACTAGACCATAAAGGATATTCCATTGAATGGTTTAGTTTTAGTGGACTGAAAACCTGTTCCCTTTGTGGAACCACTATACATCATGGCATTAATAGCAGTCTCTGCTTAGAGAGATCAAGAACTGCCTCGTAATAATCTCCTGCCATCCAGTCTCACCCTCTCGCACCAGAAAGATCTTGGGAAAATCGACAGGATTTGCAGAGTGACTAGAAGGTTATCACATTCATTCTCATGCAGACCAGGGAGGGTGGGTGGGACAGAAGCTTGAGCTGGTGACAAGGAAGGGATTATTGGAATAAGAGAAGGGAGTTTGGTAAAGGGAGAATTAAATTGATGGAGGAAAAGTTTAGAAGGGAGAGAGAGGAAAGGTAAAAGGTAGGGAGGCTGAGGATGGACAGCTGAATGGATGCAACTATAGGAGAGTGGTGGAATGCAAGCAGGCCAAAAATTAATAGCAATACAGCATATGTGAGTAGTGATGTCTAAATTTCAGAGCTAAGCGCCATTGTGATAACAGGGCCTACAAATTTACCCCAACTGTGAGTTTAACTGTAAAAAGTGAGTGTAAATTCATAAGATGTCACCATAACCCAGGGGTTGGCAACCTTTCAGAAGTGGTGTGCCGAGTCTTCATTTATTCACTCTGATTTAAGATTTCGCATGCCAGTAATACATTTTAACGTTTTTAGAAGGTCTATTTCTATAGGTCTATAATATATAACTCAACTATTGTATGTAAAGTAAATAAGGTTTTTAAAAATGTTTAAGAAGTTTCATTTAAAATTAAATTAAAATGCAGAGCCCCCCCAGACCGGTGGCCAGGACGCGGGCACTGTGAGTGCCACTGAAAATCAGCTCGAGTGCTGCCTTTGGCACACGTGCCATAGGTTGCCTACCCCTTCCGTAACCTATAGTAAGAAGCATTGAGGGGAATAGGCAGAAGAAAATCAGAGAAACTGAATTGGTCTGAACCACAAAGGCCAAGGTGATGCAATAGGACTGTTGAAATTATGCTTGTTAAAAATAGATGATGTGGAGTTGGAAGCTAATGAATCAAAATTGTTGTGTTGGATATTAGGTCTAATTGGTGAACAAAGTAATGAGGGGATGGACCTTTAAAGAAAGACTTGTGGGGGAGGAGAGAGAAGAACAGATGGAGGCTACTGAAGCCAGCTTCACCATCATGGCTGCCACCTCCATGGTCTCCTGGGACCTCAGACAACCTTTGACCTAATCCTGAGAGATGTCCTCACCAGACTGAGCCAGCGCGAGGGACCCAGATAAAATTGCCACCCCTACTGGCTCCAGCTGAATCCCACGCACCATCTGGAATGAAATAGGATCAGACTTTATCAGCAGCAACAGCTCCAGCCCATCTTAACTAACTTTCTCTTCCCCAAATGGGCACTTATTGCCATCTTTAATACCGTGTTTGACAGTCTGAGAGGGGATTTCTTCCTTTTAGAACTCTCTCCATGGAAAGGAAACAAGGGATATTGTTTAAAGGAAAGCCTTATGTAATAATTTACCTTTCAAATGCTTTATCTTTTTTTTCTTCTCTGTATCTTTAATAATAAAGTTTAAAGGATTTTTGATGGGGTGGTTGCCATGGTATTAAACAGGTGGTGGTCTCTCTATACCAAACTTGAACTTGTTTAACATTGTTTAATGATGGATAATGTTAAACAAGGGTTTATGTTCATGGCTTTGGAATGGAGCCTGGAGCTGGAGTTCAGAGCAGCTCCGGAGCAATGGAGCTGCAGGTTTTTGCCTGGAGCTGGAGCACAGCTCCAAAGCCCTGTTTATGTGAACACCTTTGGCCCATATAGTCCATCTAAATTAATACAACTATTCATATGATGATAGGAGGCTGTGAAAGCTTCTCCTACTGTGAAAGCTCCTCCTACCAATGCTATTCCCCATGTGGAAGGCAAGTCTGCTGAGTTCAGTGCCCTGGTGATTCTCTTGGTCTGGTGATATTGGTTGGTGTAAGAAGGCTTGGTTCACTTTGTGTGCTCTCAGCTGGCGCTGGTTGCTTTGGGGAAGGAGTCCCGAGGGCCTGGGGCTTTCCAAAGTTTGCCCCTACCTCCACAAGCTACCTCACAAAGGACTCCCAACTCCTCACAGTGTGAAACACTCAATTCTGTTGCTGAGTGGAGACTATCAGGTTTCCATAGGGTGTCCAGCCCACCACACAGCTCCACTGCTCAGAGCTTTGCAGATGCTGCGGAGGATAGAAAGAAATCCTGATTCATCTCCTTCCCAGCAACATAATAACATTTCCAAATTCTTTGTGTTACTACCACCACCACTTCAGTCACTTTCCTTCTCCCTTCATCTATCCCTCTGTATCACAGGATGGGCTATGGAAAATGTAACATGTTCAAGAATCAGTGCATAAATAGTTAAGGACAAAAAAGTAGTGTCCTACCAGGCCAATAGTTACGAACCTTTTCCATGTTGTAACCCCATCTTACAACAGAAGTTAGTTTTAAAACCTTACTGCCCATCTAGCCATCACACTCCCTCTTGAAACTTGGTCACAACCTCCAACTTAACAGCCCACGTATGATCTACCATTAGTAATGATGAATGTGTGATTTATAATCTCTCGTAATGAGACAATGCTAAGAAGGCTACATGCCCATGTTTGAAATGTTCAGATTTTTAGCATTCTACCATGGTAAGTTAAATATCTTTGGAAGAGTTAGAAGATATTCAATATTTCACCAAAAAAGCTTCCTAAATTGGAATTCAGATTTTTAGCATACTGTATGTACTTGTTCATAAGCCGAATATTTTTGGTAAAAAAGTGATGCATCAAAGAGCGAGGGTCATCTTATAAACAGGTCTACACCAAAATTTGAAGATTTCAAACTCTACGGAATCACTGAATGTCGTTTCGTTTACCTAGAGCATCTGCAGCCACAGAGCCTCTCAGCTCCCAGTGTCCGTGCTTTGCTGTTCCCGGCCATTGGAAGCTGTGGGAAGCTGGCTGGGAACAGCAAACTGCGGACTTTGGGAGCTGAGGGGCTCCCTGCCGGCAGATGCTCCAGGTAAACAACATGTCGAGGTCCGTTAGCAGCTTACCCTAACAGGCCAGGAACCAAAGTTTGCCAACCCCTGAAATATAGGGTCGGTTTATGAAACGGTCATACAGTTTTTGCTATTTTTACCTAACTCTCTTGGGGGTGTGTAAAAACATAAGTGTGTGTCAGCTTATAAATGAATGGGCTAATGAACGAGTATATACGGTAAATTTAAGTTCAAGATGGCAGTGATGTATCCCTCCTGTATGGTAAATTTTTTTCATCAGAAATTGCCCAGTTCTTCTACTATACATCACTATGCCTTTTATTTTTGCTTTTTTCTACCTTGTTAAAATTAATAAATGCCATTTGACCCCTCCCATTAACAACTCAATTAAAATCAAATTAATTTATTATATAACAACTAGACCCTGGAAATTGATCCTTGTGGGAAGACCCCTGCATTCATGTGGATCCGCTTACAGGATCTAGCCCTTGGATTGTAAGTTATGTGGGGTCTAAGACTGTTTGTTTTTCTTTTATATCCCTGTACAGCACCTAGCACAATGGTACTCCAATCCCTTATTGGTGAGGGGGGTGTCCAGATGCTGCTATAGTACAAAGAAATAGCAGTAATTTGTATAAAACACAATACTTTCCATCATGGGGTAAGCGCTCGCTTGTGACTTCATTCTTGGCTGCACTGTAATATTTTTCTCTTATAATTTCATATCCTATATCTCTAATTCCCTCTTTGTGGATTCACCATATGTGCACAGCCAGAGATACTTCTTTGATACCACTGATAGCTGTTAATCCTTTGAGTGTTTTTACAATATATAGCATATGTCCAGTAAAAGTTGTCATACAGATTTAAGGATATTTACTGATCATGAAGAAACACTGCTGGAACCAGAAAATTGTACCATCATGCAGTCCTGGGGTTTCTGTTAAGTGAAGTAGTCAGGGAATGATCCATGATTTCCTTTCGCAACTGAAGGAGTCAAAGGACAATGCCAAGGTTTTCAGCCCTTCAAGTTGACAACTTGACGTTCCTGTAAAGTTACATGACAGGAGGAGGATGGGTCTAGAGATTAGGTCAGATAGCTGGGTGTCAGTACTTCTAGATCCAACTTGTGATTGCCTCTGCATTTATGTATGACCATGAGGAAAGTCACAGTCTATGTTAGGGCTGATCAACAACTTTTTGTTGAGACTTTTTTTAAAACAGAAAATTGAGGTTTTGACAAAATGAGAATTATCACAGAAAATGTCTGTTTAGCTGTGCATTTCCTTAACATGTTCAGATTTCTTTTAATTGTAACCTAAATTCTGAATTTCTTGGGTTTCTAATACTTGGTTTGGGGATAATTACAACATTTATGTAATGTGTTTTACCCTTAGGTTACTGATATGGAGTTTCCATTGAAAGTACATCTTAACATATGTTTTGTCTAGATTTTCCTTGCTTCCTAAAATTATCAAACGCTTCATACATGAAACCTAAAGAGAAACCCTGTGATATTTTTTAATGATTTGAAGATATGTAGCATTAACTTTAAATAGTTTTTCTGAGGTAAACTTTTAATGGCATAGTCACTGGTGTACCAGAGCAGAGCAAATCAGCAAGTTTCGGTTGGGCTTACAGCTGCTTTGCATTGCCAGGCAGCACAAAGTGCATTGGTGACTATTTTGCAGTTGACTTACTGGTTTAAAGCTGGTCTGTATGCAGTTTTTGTAGCGATTTAACTATATTGGTTTAGAGCAGGAGTTCTTAAACTGGTGGTCGGCACCCTCTGAGGGTCACAAGGTTATTACATGGGGGGGTCGTGAGCTGTCAGCCTCCACCCCAAACCCTGCATTGTCTCCAGCATTTATAATGGAATTAAATATATTTAAAAGTGTTTTTAATTTATAAGGGGGGGTCGCACTCAGAGGCTTGCTATGTCAAAGGCGTCACGAGTACAAACCACTGGTTTAGAGATTGAAACACTTGAATTGCTGCTGCGCTCTACTGTGAAAGCAGCTCTATTGGTATAGCTTATTGCAGTGGCGTAGCCAGGTGGAGGGAATGGGGAGTGATCACAAAAAACGGCGCCACCCGCTGCGGCGCTTTTACTCACCCGGCAGCGCTTTTACTGACTGGATGGTTCTCCGGGTCTTTGGCAGCACCTCAGCGGCAGGACCTTCACTCGCTCCGCGGGTCTTTGGCGGCATTTTGGTGAGTGAAAAATGGCAGGCCTGGAGTGAGTGAAGGGCCCGCCACCGAAGTGCTGCTGAAGACCCGGAGCCCAGCCGAGTGAGTAAATATTGAAAAGGTGCCAAGAAATCGAAAAGGTGCCACTTGTGCTCAGTGGGAGAGCGGCTGCTGCTCTGCTTCCCCCCACCCCCAGCTATGCTACTGGCTTATTTCCATAAATTTACAGAAATAACTGTATTGACATGGTCACCTTTTATACTGGTGTAGCTATGTCTACACTAGGGGGTTGCACCAATTTAACTCCATCAGTTTCATTGGTACAAAACCTCTGCGGAAATGCAAGCTACCTTGGATCAAAAAGACTATGAGCCAGATGAGAGGTGATGACCACAAATGTCCCTGTTTTTTTTTTCACTGTAGTATAGCAGGGTGATAGCCCTGTGCCTCACAGCTGTGCTGCAGGGGGGAGGAATAAAACACACATTCTGTCAAGAGAGCAAGAAAGGGTTTGGTATTGGTTATGCAACGCTTTGACAGGGGCCTGTGGAATCATTTAGTCATATATAGAATATTCTAACCAAGTACCAGCGCTCTAACTCTGTGCCGTATAATACCATCAATGCTTATTGTAGACAGTTGTTCTTAAATGACATTTCCACCCTGCCAATAGCTCTGCCCTTTCATGTTTACTACGTTATCACAGGGAAGCTCCCTAGAAAATGGGTTGGGAGGGGGGACTTTTTACTGTCTCTGAGTGGCCTTCCTGTTGTTAAAATTAGAAGCAAATCAGTGGCTCTTGGGATAGTTATGAAATATTACAATAATTCATGGCATTTCTCTAGCACCTTCCATCCCAAGATCTCCAAGCACTTGGCAAACAGCGTAAATTGCCTCTAATTATGGAAGATGGACATTTCAAAAATATTAACGCTTGACGTTTTACACTTACAAAGTGTTTGCCATTTCCCTAGTGTGAAATGTTGTGGTTGTTATTAATACCCAGAATATTAAAATGCTTTGAGTGCTGTATACAAACTATGGGCCATAATCTCCCCTAAATGGGAAATGCTCCCTACTAATCCCCATTTTCTCCTCTTTCCCCTCCCCCAAAAAGGGTAGGAAACAGTTTCTCTTAATGATTCCATAGGGGTTGGAGTTTGGCTCTTCATAGCGCTGGCCAGAGATTTGGTCCACCAGAGCTGTAGATGTCTCAAGAGTCAATATATCTCAGGACACCTAAGAAGCTCTAGTGAGCTGTCCACGTGCCATTGTCTGCCTCCCCTGCAGCGATGAGGTAGCTGTTCAAAAAGGACCTAGCAGAAGTTATTGCTGCTTCAAACTTCATTAACACCTGACTGGATAGCAGCAGGGAGCAGCTGCTCTCCAGCTCCAGCTCTGATCCACTCTTTCCAGCTTCAGGAGTGTGGAGCAGAGTGTCATTCGCTATCTGCTGATGCGCAAGACCCCTTGACCTTGTTGCAGACCAGCACACAGTAAACTGCATTAAGCCCTGATCTCCATTTAACTGCACTTGATTTTTAAGAAGGAGGAATCCTTGTAGTTTGGAAAAGCAAAATCCATGTTTCATCCCTAAACTGAGTTCAATTTTACTAGCTCAAGGCCCCTTGATGGCTTTTCCACATTTCATATGGCATTAGGCTGTCACATACTTTCATAGATTCCTCTGACATTCTTTGTTTTTGCACTCATATTCTGCCTGTTCCCAAGGAACTCCCATCCTTTTTCAGTACAGAAATGGGCAAGTGAGAGCGTGTCACATGTGGTGTCTGGGAAGTGCACTCTGGCAGCCAAACCCTTTCCAGGGGCTTGGCACGTCAGAATGGAATGAGTGCATGCAGGTAGAATGTTATTTTGCTGTTCCTAGTGAGCGCTCTGCAGTTATGTCTGCTGAATCTCAAACTCAGGCAAAAGCAGCAGGTTACGGTGGGATTTGAAAATCAGTCAAAAGATAACCAGGTTGCAGCTTAAAGCATGCTCCAATGGGAAAGTAGAGTGCAGCATATGTTCTTACTTTGGAAGTTACATAAAAAAGCCTTAATGGAGCCTTTACTGGCTTGTACTAGTGGAGCTGTTAATTAATTAAATAACTATATGTGAATGGCATCCACTGGGGAAGTGCATTGCGGCTTCCAGATGCTAGTTATTGGCCCCATTATGGACCTAAAACTGTTACAGTAAATCATGGCGTGCTCCAAGATGAACTGGCACATGGTCGCAGTAAAGAAGGATGGAGCTAATTTCGATTGTGTTCCAGTTTTCATCTAGTGAGATTAATTAGCACTTTTAGAAATGCAAGTCAGAGCTATTAAATATTAACATATATTCCATCAATAGAATGAAGACATGCTTAAACAGGACTTTACAAACTTTTGGGTGTTGATGGGAGCTAGAAGATTTAATGAACGTCATCAGATTTTAATTTCTTCAAAAAATATCAGATTTACAATTCTTATGCACGCTGTGAAACTAATTAATCTGTTGCATGAACTGTCAGAGGAGAACGCTGGTGTTCATCTCCAAAGCTCAGGTGCCAGGTAAGAAATATTTTCTCAGGCCAAAATCAATCATTTAAGGCAGCTATTCAAAAAACCCAAAATCAAGTGAAAGAACATTACATAGCCTTCTAATATGGGTTCCCAGCAAAGAGGAGAAGTTTTGAAGACTGGATGGCTGAGCACTATCTATCAACTACCTAAAGATAGGCCACAAAGTAGTCTTTTCTCTCTCTTATTTTTTTTAATTAACAAGCTAAAACGTTGCTCACAAAATAGCAGCTGTGGGTCTTATTGTTGCTCCATGATTGGATTTTAGAGATGGAGGAGACTAAACAAGTCCTCTAGTCCATGCCTTACCAGTATAGGATTGTCCCTTGCAATATCTTTTTGACTGCTTTGTCTGGTCTACTTCTAAAAATCTAAAACTAGGGGGCATCGACCACTTCCACAGTTTAATACACTTCCCCATTTGGCTAATGGAAGTTAAGTACTTATTCATTGGGTAGTTTAACCTAAAATCATTCTGAACAAGGAACAAGAATGTTTAATATATTTCAGAAGGTGGGGGGGAGGGGTACAGAGCAGACCCCTGGATTCTGGGTATGTCTGCTCTAGAAGGTTAACTCAGGCTCTTACTTGCATGTTGCCCCTACCCTGCTCCTGTCCACAAACAAATCCCTCTGTCCTGAGTTTAGTGGTGGTTTCAACACAGGCTACCTAGCATGGTCCAGGGGGCGAGTGAAAGCAAGGGTATTGCTTTCACTTAGGCTCAGCTTACTGCTGCATAAAGAGCCATGGGATATGTCCCCAGAAGTCCTAGCAACACACATGGGTGAGCATAGCACCAGCAAGGACACAATAACACAGGTAGGTCTTTTCAGTAAGGCTGCTCACACCCAGGCTAGACTAATTGGGTATCTAGACCTGGGTGCTGATATTAACAGTCAATACAACCCCAAACCCACTTTGCAAGTCTTTGGGTGGAAATAGTGGAGCCTTTAGTCTGGCTGAATTTCCTCTTGTTTCCACAAATTAGATCCTGAGAGACCAAAGCATGGTTCTCAAGTCCTAGAGAGTGTAAGGGGATTAATCAGTGGAATTATGAAAGTGCTTATGTCCATCAAAAGGAAAGTTCTCTGTGGTGTTCTGGATCTCTCTTGGGCATTCTGAAGATTGCAGCCAAAAAGCACGATGCATGATGATCGCTTTAGACATAGAGTGAGTTGCTATGTCAGTTGTCTCAAGGGAGGCTTGTAACAAGGTCCTTGCTAGGAGGTGATCTTCCACAATGGCTGTCTGAAACTATTCTCTGTTTTCTAAAGGGAGATGCTTAGTAAATGAGTTAAAGTTGTTGTAGTTTGGATGATTATGCTTAACCATTGATAGTTAGTGATCTCAAACTGCAAAACTGTGGAGGAGTAGCCATGGAGGAGTGACCAAAGAGATCTAGGTGTTTTTGATCTTTGTCATATGGTGTTGCTTTAAAAAGAGGTGGTCTGCCACATTCGCTGATGGCATCAATCACCAAAAAATTAGGTAAAGAGTAATAAAAAATTTAAAGCCCTTATCTGCAACATAATACCTTGTTTCAGCTCTTTTACATGTTGAAGGTGTGGTGATGAAGTCTGCCAGATAGTTTTGGCAGGTTCAAGTAGAGTCTCATTCACAGGCAAGGGCACTTGATCAGAGGCTGCCATGTGCAAAATAGTCGATATATTGAGTCTCATGAACCTCCTCTAAGTAAATTCGGAGCAATTCAGCATTCATAAGTTCCTGGAAATGTTTGAACTCATCTGCATAAAATGGTGTGGGTGTGGTGGGCAACACAGCTTCATCTGGTGAAGATGAGATGTTAGTTTGTATGTCATCACTTTTGTTCCTTGAAAGATGACTCTAGGGGTAGAGGTTGGCAAGGCAGAACAGAGGGAGCAGGAGATGGTTGTCTTTGGTGGTCCCCACTGGAATAACTGGGTGCTCTAGAAAACTCTCTTGTAGATAAGTAGCCCATGACCACTGAGGATGGCCATAAGGAAAGGGAAGGGGCTTCCAGTGTTGTTCAGGCCAGGATGGAGGAGGGGCAACATGAGGCACTCTGAATTTTGAAATCTCTCTCTCAGAATAAAAGTCAGGACTAGGGGTGCTTCATATCGAAATCTGAGAGTCAGAAAGTGTCCTCATCATAGTCCAAGGGATGAGCAGACATGGGTGGTGGTGATGATGTTTATCTGTCTCTTTTCAACCTTACTGGGGGTACCAGAGAAGGGTAAGGTATTGGTGACCTGGAAGATTCTGGTACCAGAAGTCTTTTGGTACCCATAAATAAAGGGGACTCTGGATCATCTGAGACAAGTCCTCGGAAAATCTAAACTTCTGTGGTACTGGGTGGACCTGCACTATAACCACATGAGGTTCTGCTGTGGTACACAGTAGTACCAAGGATGTCCCTTGCTCATTGGTCTCAATCTAGCAATCTATAATGTCAATTTGAGTACTGGAAATAATGCTGGAGGACCTGTGGTTGGTGCCAGCCTCTTTGATGCAGAGGCCTTAAGGTCTCTGCCACTGCAGTCATGTCTGGGAGGTACCAAGGTTGACTTTGATGCCAACTTGGTATGCTGGGTACCATGAATCTTAGCGCCTGAAGCCTTAGATGAGGAGCTCTTGGTTCTGGTGAAGCCTCGAGCCTCAGCAATACCCTTTCTGGGACATGAGGTCTCCAAAATGGTAGGTCTCGAGGTTTCTTGGAAGCAGCTTCTCTTTGAGGTGATCTGGAACTTTCTTTCTGGAAGCCTTGGTGCTACTTTCTGTAGTTTTGTCCCATGATGGTATAGAGGGTGAGCAGGTTGTGGAGGTCAACAGAGTATTGTGTTCACTCAAAGGCTGCTGTACAGGAGAGGTAGCCAGGCCCAGACCTTAGGCAGGTTGAAGGAAGAGGTTCGTGAAGGACCCAATTTTAATTTCCCTATTTTTTTCTGAAGCTCCTCTTGAACCTCAAACAACTGTTACATTTTTATGGGATGTGAGTGTCTCCTAAACAGAAAGTTTCTAAAACTAAAGCTAAACCTACGGCTAACACCTAAATACAACAATAGACTAAGCTATCCCTAGATGAATTTTAGAGCAGGCCCTGCAGTAAGTTCCATCACAGGCAGAGGTAGTTAAGAAGGAACTGATGGTGGTTCATCCGTGCTGCCCTATATACCCAGCCCAAGGGCAGCTAGGGCGCATGTGCAGACTGAATAGGTGCTGCTACCAGAGATCTCCAATCAAAAGCACATGGGCCACCTGTGCACCTGAAATGGCGCACTCACAGGGATAGCACTTGAAGAAGCCTGCACATGTCTGCATGTTCGGGGATGGGGGGAGGAGAGAAAAGCGGGGAAGAAATGGAAATTTCCTGCAGTGTTTATTCTCTTCAGACTCTCACACTACACCGGAGTGATGAATCTGGGTACTTAAGTTACCATGTAATCATATTGTTCCCTTGCAACCATGGAAATACATGGTGTATGACAACACTGACTGTCAGCATGTCCCTTCCACCCCCCTCAGTTCTGAACTTGCAGCAGGATGTGCATGTATTTGCATTTGTGTCTTGTTGCCTGGTGTGTGTGGAGTAATCCACTATCCATTACACTGGCCACACCATGCCTTTTGGTCATTCTGTGGTGGAAGCACGGGTGGGGAATGTAAATCCATGCCCCTTCCTCTGATAGGATGATCGTATGGGAAGCTGTGAAGTTTATCACCTGTACAGGTTTTTCCTTGTGGAAGGATGACTTGGTCCAGTGTTAGAATTCCACTGCTGTTAACATTGATTCATTTGAGATGAACATAACTAAAGAAAGGGTTCATGTAGCAATCCAAACTATAGTCTGGTCCTGCAAACATGTATGCACATGCTTGACTTCAAGCACATGAATAGTCCCAGTGATTTCACTGCAATATTAAACTTTAATATTAAACATACACATAAGCCTTTGCAGAATCCTGGCCTATAAATAAGAGAACCCAAATCACTAAGCCTAAGTGCACTCTATGCTGTGAAAATGAGGAGTCCCGCAGGGCTGTGCCAGTAATCAACCAATGTACACATCTACCTAAGGTTTCAGAGTAGGAGCTGTGTTAGTCTGTATCCCCCAAAAGAACAGGAGTACTTGTGGCACCTTAGAGACTAACAAATTTATGTGAGCATAAGCTTTCTACAAGTACCTTGGGATCCTTCTTGAATAAAGGTACTAGAGAAAAGTAAATCCATAGCATTGAAGGACATAGCATCACCACTCATAGAAGTGGGAGGTTCCAAATATCCATCCACAAAGGTACTTAAGGCTTTTGTGGAATTTTATAGAATTGTCTTTTTGTTCTTTAAATCAAGACTAGACCATTGCATCTTTCCTCCGGCATTCACAAACCACAGTATCATGCAAGAGAAGGTTATCAGCGCCTGCTTTGTAGCTTTATAACCAACAACTAGTCAGAAAGAGTCCAATGGAAAAACAAGATGAAACATTAAGTCCCATTCGAAGATAAAACTGCACAGGGTCTATCTGGGCTTCTATTCTTTTTTTTTGTGGAGTTCTTTTGACATTAGGGATTTTTGCAGATATGGACTTTGACAGCCTATTTCATATGGTGACGGAATTTGGAATTGGTGGTGATACGGCAAGAGAACGTGTATTAGGTTCAAATTTCCATTATACTAAGTGAGAGTCTCATGGGGCCCATGGAGAAATTCCCTCCATCTATTAGCACTCTGAGCATTCTACTTCACGGGACAGCTGTTTGCCTAAATGAAAACCTTCTTGTTCCTATCTGTGCTGTGTTATCATTCACACCCACTAAGAGTCCTAGAGTCTGTTAAATATGTGTTTTAGTCTTGGAATGAATTGGCACTTTAGTTTTACTATATCCCACCCAGTAATTAAGGTTAAATCATTGCTAAACTTAATGAGAAACTGAAGTTAACTGGAGTCCAAGGATAAAGGGTTTGGCTTCAAATAAATGGAGGGGATGTGTGTTTGCACATGTGGAGGCAGCAGTGACGCGCAAATGCTCAAGAGCAAAGCACGACTCAAGTATCAGTCAGTCAGCAGAATAAAAATATTGGGACTTCTGGCAAGGACACTTAAAACTTTAACATTAAATCCTTGTGTTTTTTATCTGAAGAAAATGCATTTTAATAGGAAATAACTTCAGTTTTACTATACTCAAAAGCTTGTTTCCAGCTTCAGCTGACTCTAGGATCATTTGAAAAAGGGGTTCTGCTGAGTGCTATGGAAGATTTTGGCCTTCATCTGGAACTTGATCATGTATAGGTAGTTTTCCATCTCTACTTCCTAATTCTATGATGCTATTATTCTGTGCTTGAAAGTGCAAACACAGGAGTGAAGAATTCAAAGTTCTTACCTCTAGCTTCCAGACCCTGTATAACTCCTGTCCTGTCTACATCCTTGCATTCATTTCCTCCTCACCTTCTTTGTATCCTTCTCCTACACAGTCCTTTGGAACTCTTTCCTACTTCCAGGGGTGAAAGTAACTTAAAGGAGGTACCGGTATGCCGGAGTCCTGAGCGGGGCGTGGCCTCAACCAGAAGAAGTGGGGCCTTTCAAGATTTAAAGGCCCTGGGGCTCTGGCTGTGGCTTGGAGCTCCAGGACCTTTAAATCACTCTGCAGCTACCAGCTGCAGAAGCGCCTGGGAGCCCCGGGACTCAGGGGTAAATTAAAGGGCCCGGGGCTCAGGCCACCATGGAGCTCTGGGCCCTTTAAATCACTGTGAGAGCCCTATCGCTGCTACCCCATGAGGCAGGGCTCCAGAGGCGATTTAAAGGGCCTGGGGCTCCAGTCACAGCTGGAGCCCCAGGGCCTTTAAATCTTGAAAGGCTGAGCGGAGGGAGCTGACCTCAGCATGGAGCTCACAGCCCCGCCCCCTTACCACGTTTACCACTGGAGCCATGCTGCAGCTGTCGAGGGTCGCTGCTGAATGTGCTGAGGCTCCGGGTGAGGGGGGAGCTGGGGATAAGGGGCAAGAAGTCCCAGGGACAGTCAGGGGATAGGGAGGGGGCAGAGGTTGGGGGGGCAGTCAGGGGACAGGGAACGGTGGGGTTGGACCGTGTGCATTCCGGGGGTCTGTCAGGACTCAGTGGGGCGGGGGTGGAAAGGGGTTGGGGCAGTCAAGGGACAGAGAGCAGGGGTGGGGTCCAGAGGTGGTGGGGGGGTAGGGTCTCTGGGAGACGGTGAGGGGACAAGGAGCAGGATGGATCGGGGATTCTGAGGGGGCGGCAGGCAGTCGGGGGTCAGGAAGTGGGGGTCGGATAGGGGGCAGGGCCAGGCTGTTTGGGAGGCACAGCCTTCCCTACCCTAAAGCTCATTCAGCAGTTTGAGGCTTGCAGAAGAGCTAAGCTGTTAGCTTTTCCATTAGGGCTACCATCCCTTTCACTTCTCAAATGCCAAATTATAGTCTACCTTTAATTTCAGTGCCATAGGGAGATTCATGTCAGGGGAGGGTAGCTTCATTTAAAATTAGCCACTGGGGGAGGGATCACATGAGAAGAGCAATATCCTTCCCAACACTATCAAGGAAGACCCCACCCTCCCCTACATTCCCTCAGGCTCCAAAGGGGTTAATTCAGTGGTTCTCAAACTTTTATACCGGTGACCCCTTTCACATAGCAAACCTCTGAGTGTGACCCCCCCCCCGCCTTATAAACTAAAAACACTTTTTAATATATTTAACACTATTATAAATGCTGGAGGCAAAGCGGGGTTTGAGGTGGAGGGCTGACACCTCGTGACCCCCAGTAATAACCTCGTGACCCCCTGAGGGGTCCTAATCCCCAGTCTGAGACCTCCTGGGTTAATTTAATTTTAGCACCCTGTGTCCATTCACATGCATGTGCTATTTTGAGCATTTCAGTTTTCACAACATAGGCTCATCCCAGATTCTGGAACAAGCTCAAATGCTCAGTTCGTGGAGTATGTACATAAGCTATACTAAAGACAAACCCACAGTAACCATCTCCAGTTTGTGAGGGACCCCATGGAGCCAGTCTCTAGGAAAGAGATAAATGCATGAAGGTTAAGTTCATTAATGGCTATTAGCCAGGATGGGTAATGGGGCACTTGGCATTGGCCATTGTTGGTAGACAGGATACTGGGCTGGATGGACCTTTGGTTTGACCCAGTATGGCTGTTCTTATGTGCTAACCTAAATGAACCCAAAGTTATGGAGACAGATATGAGTCAAGGAAGCCAGCAGAGTATCAGAAAGCTGGAAAAATCTCTGACTGGATGGGCTCAGGTGTCTGGTCACAAGCTGAGGTGGTTCAAAAGTTTTGGATTTTTTTAAGCAGAATTTTTTTATTGTTTCTTTAAACAATCAAAAACAGCAAGCAGCAAATATTTGGCCACACGCTTCTGTCAAAACCTGAATATGGTTTGGGGTTTCAGACTAATTTCAGTTTTTCAATTAAAAAAAACGCAACAAATTTTGAAGGAAAGCAGACATTGTCTGTGATTTTTTTTCCTGCTTTTTAAAAACCCCTAGTTTTCAATCCAGAAAAAGTTTTGACGGAAAATATTTGTCCAACACTTTTAATGAGCTTTAGTGCCTTTTAGCACTAGCTGATGCTGAGAACCAGTGATACCTTGTGGAGAAGTTTTCTCAAAACTGGGTTTGTGCCAAGATGCAAAAGGTTTATTTTTCCCAGGGCTGCCCATGGGGGGCGGGAGCAAGTGGGGCAATTTGTGCTGGGCCCCAAAGAGGCCCCCACGAGAATATAGTATTGTATAGTATTGCAATTTCTTTATGGAAGGAGCCCCCAAAATTGCTTTGCCTCAGGCCCCCTGAATCCTCTGGGTGGCCCTGGTAGGTAGACGGGCTTCAGGTTTATTAGGAACTCAGAAGCTGTTTGGGAAAGGAGGAGCCTATCCATTTAAATCAAAATGGAACTAGATGTAAAATTAAAAAGGTCAGAGTTCTTCTTCGAGTGCTTGCTCATATCGATTCCAATTAGGTGTGCACACGCTGCGTGCATGATCGTTGGAAGATTTTTACCCTAGCAACACTCAGTGTGTCGGCTGAGGTTCCCCCCTGGAGTGGCGTCCTTATGGCTCCAGATATATGCCCCTGCTGATCCAGCACCCCCACAGTTTCTTCTTACCACCCGTGACGGTCGTTGGAACTGTGGAGCGCGGCATAGCTGATCTCCACTTCCCTAGCTCTTTGCTTGTTTATACCTGTAGATAGTTGTTATAGTGTAGCTGTTAGTTTCTAGTTGTAGTTAATAGTAGTTTTTGTAGTTAGTGTATATAGTGATTGGAGGTAAGGGGCTTCTCCCTTTCCCTCCTTCCTGGTACTGGGCCCATGCCTAGGTCTCCTGGCTTCAAACCCTGCTCAGCCTGCTTCAAGCCGATGCCTATGGGAGACCCCCATGACTCCTGTCTGAAGTGCCTGGGGGAACCCCATCAGTCAGACAAGTGCTGCATTTGTAAGGCATTCAAGCCTTGGACAAAAAAGGAGCAGGACTTTTGTTTGAAGCAGCTCCTCATGGAGGCGGCACTTAGCCTGGCCCTGCACCAAGACCCAGTGCCATCGGTCTGAAGCGTGCCTCTGGCACCAGATCGACCCAGCACAGCAAAGACTCTTGGCACTGGATGTCTCCAACACCGTTACCGGCTAGGCACCGCTCGCTGTTTCTGGGAGCCAGGAAGCAGCACAAACAACCTGCTGCTCCTGTACAGTTGCTGGCACCGCCTGTGCCCCCTTTGGAGCAGTGTCCCGTGCCGGACCGCCCCGTGAAGGCTCCAACTCCGGCACTGTCGATTCCGGTGCCACAAGTGTCATTGAGTCCAGTGCACATAAGCTCCCCAGTGCACACTGTGGTTGAGTGCGGTCTGCCTTCCATCCTGAAGACTTTCTCCACTGCTCGAGACCTGTTTGCGCTCACCAAGCCGAGATAGTCACAAACTTCGGTACTGCTGGTTCAGGCTGTTTCATCGATAGGGAAGCCCTCTATGATGTGCCCTCCATTGCAAAGCGAGAAGGGTCGACACCGATCTCGGTCCCAGTCCAGATCCCGATCCAGCCGCTGGTCTCCTCCAGGGCACTGCTCACAGTCCCGGCACCGACCACAATCTCAGTGCCAGTCACAGCACTGCTCCGCCTCAAGAAGATCTCCTTCCTGACACAATTGGTACCGGTCCAGCTCCCGGCACCAATCCTGGCACCAGTCTCCTCGGAGTCCTTCCCAGTGCCGCTTCACCCGTAGATCTTCATCCAGGTCCAGATCTACCTCCCAGCACCAATACGACTGTTGGTCCCGGTCCAGATCATGGTACTGGTCAAGACCACGGCGCTGATCTCCGTCCCCATGGTGCTGGCCAACAATGCATGACAGCGCAACCCAGCATGAGCGATCAGCTCCACCTTGGCCTTTCCACCCCAACTCGAGGTTGTCCGAAGCAGAGAATGGCTACCGCGTCCATGACCAAGACACGGACGATGCTAGCCAACGGCACGATGAGGGGCAGGATCCTGCTCAGGAACCCCCACAATGGTCCTTTTGGACCCCTTGGGCATACCATCAAGCCCAAGGCGTCCCATGAGGAGCTTCTTGTTCTGCCCACTCAGAACATCGGGTCCTGGAGGCCACTGTCAGTCGTCCCTCACCAGGGGGCTCAAAGGCGACAGCCCTACCCTCAGTTCAGGCCCATGCTCCTAGCATGGAGGACCTAGGACGGCTGGACGCCCCCCCCCCCAGCAGGACTTACCCCAAGACCCTTTAGGCCCGGGAGTATACTTCTCATCCTCCCCTGAAGAGGCGGTAGCGGGAATGACATCCTCTGGCCCACCACCTATAGACCTCCGTGTGCACCAAGACTTGCTTCACAGGGTGGCACAAAACATGAACCTCCAGGTGGAGGAGGTGGTGGAGGTCGAGAATCCGGTGGTGGACATCTTATCTGCCAATGCCCCCACACATATAGCCTTGCCCTTTATTAGGACCGTCCAGGCTAATGCCAATACAATCTGGCAGTCTCTGGCGTCCATTCCTCCCACTGCCAAGGGAGTGGATAGGAAGTACTTAGTCCCCTCCAAAGACTATGAGCATTTGTATATTCACCCCCAACTATGCTCCCTCATTGTACAGTCCGTTAATGAGAGGGAAAGGCACGGTCAACAAGCTCCTGCTCCTAAATCCAAGGATGCTGGACGCCTGGATTTATTTGGGCACAAGATCTATTCAACTGATGGCCTACATCTTAGAGTGGCTAACCAGCAGGCCCTCTTGAGCTGTTATAACTATAATACCTGGAACTCGATGGGTAAGTTCAAAGAGCTGGTTCCTCAGGAGTCCAGGGAGGAGTTCGGGGCCTTGCTAGAGGAGGGCAAGAAAGTAGCCAGAACCTCCTTGCAGGCTTCGATAGATGCGGCAAACTCGGTGGCTAGGACTCTAGCCTAGGGGGTAGCTATGCGGTGGCTGCAGGTGTCTGGTCATCCACTGGAGCTGCAACAAACAATTCAGGACCTGCCCTTTGATGGGTAGGGGTTATTTTCAGACAACTGAATCCAGACTCCAGAGTCTGCGGGATAACTGGGCCATCATGTGCTTATTGGGCAAGCCTACCCTGGTGACACAACATAGGCCCTTCCGACCCCAACCACAGCGCACTTACCCTAACCCCTGACTGAGACAGGACTTTTCTAGAAGGTGCAGCCGCGGTGGTAGGAGGAGTGTCATAAACAGATAGTAGGAGTTAATAGAACAGAAGTACTTTATATCTCTTTTGCCTGTAAAGTGTTAACAAGATCAGTGAGCCTGGCTGTCACCTGACCAGAGGACCAATCAGAGGACAGGATACTTTCAAATCTTGAGGGAGGGAAGGCTTTGTGTGTGCTGTTAGAATTTGATTGTTGTTCTCTCTGGGTTCTGAGAGTGACCAGACGTGCAACCAGGTTTCTCTCCAATCTTTCTGATACAGGCTCTTATGTGCTCAGAATTGTAAGTACTAGGTAGATAAGGCGAGTTAGACTTATGTTTGTTTTCTTTATTTGCAAATGTGTATTTGGTTGGAAGGAGTTCAAATGTGTATTTGGCTGGAAGGAGTTCAAATTTGTATTTTGCTGAAAGGATTTTTATTTGTACTTGTATACTTAGGCTGGGAGGGTATTCCCAGTGTCTATAGCTGAAAGACCCTGTAACATATTCCATCTTAAATTTACAAAGATAATTTTTACTGTTTTTTCTTTCTTTAATTAAAAGCTTTTCTTGTTTAAGAACCTGATTGTTTTTTTATTCTGGTGAGACCCCAGGGACTGGGTCTGGATTCACCAGGGAATTGGTGGGGAGAAAGGAGGGAAGGAGGAGAGAGGTTAATTTTCTCTCTGTGTTAGGATTACTTTCTCTCTTAGGGAGAGTCTGGGAGGGGGAGAGAGAAGGAGGGGGAAATATGCATTTTCCTCTCTGTTTTAAGATTCAAGGAGTTTGAATCACAGTGATCTTCCAGGATAACCCAGGGAGGGGAAGCCTGGGAGAGGCAATGATGAGGGAAAGGGTTTACTTTCCTTGTGTTAAGATCCAGAGGGTCTGGGTCTTGGGGGTCCCCGGGCAAGGTTTTGGGGGGACCAGAGTGTACCAGGCACTGGAATTCCTGGTTGGTGGCAGCGCTACAAGTACTAAGCTGGTAATTGAGCTTAGAGGAATTCATGCTGGTACCCCATCTTTTGGATCTAAGGTTCAGAGTGGGGAATTATGCCATGACAAGGAGGCAATCTAGTCCTCAGACAGGCCAGAACCAGTTCCCCGAAAACCATCAGCAGGGCCTAAACAAAACTTTTTTGAAGGTGTGCCTGAGGGCAGAGCACCAGTCTCCTTACAGGATCCTTCTCCACCTTTCACCAACCGCCTCTCCTATTTCCTCCCTGCATGATCCCGCATAACATTAGACTGCTGGGTCCTACGCATGATGGAAAATGGATACCGACTTCAATTTGTTTTGTCCCCGCCTTCCCACCTTCCCTCCCCATTTCTCTTCAGGGACCCCTTTCACGAGCAACTCCTCCTACAGGAGGTGCAGGCGCTCCTGGCTATTGGAGCTATGGAGGAGGTTCCAAAGGATCTCAGGGGCAGGGGTTTTTACTCCCACTACTTCCTAATCCCCAAGGCAAAGGGTGGGCTACAGCCCATCCTGGACCTGCACGGACTCAGCAAATTCATGGTAAGGTTGAAGTTCCGCATGGTTTCCCTGGGGACCATTATCCCTTCCCTGGATCCTGGAAACTGGTACATTGCCCTCAACATGAGAGATGCGTACTTCCACATAGTGATCTACCCACCACACAGGCGTTTCCTTCGCTTTGTGGTCAGTCAACGAAAATTCCAGTTTACAGTCCTCCCCTTTGGCCCATCCAAGGCACCAAAGGTATTTACAAAGTGTATAGCTGTCATAGCTGCCTCGCTCCGTCGACATCGGATCCAAGTGTTTCCATACCTTGACAACTGGCTTCTTCGGGGTCGATCCAAACTCCAGGTGCAATCCTATGTTTGGTTCACCATGAACTTGTTTAGATAGCTAGGCCTGCTGTTCAATGTCGAAAAGTCCACTTTGCAGCTGACCCAGAAAATAGACTTCATCGGAGCAATCCTGGATTCAAATCTCGCCTGGACATGCCTACTGCATGCCTGCTTCCAGTCCATGGCGAGCATTATCCATGGCCTCCAAAGCTTCCCAACCTCGACGGCACACATGTGACTCAGTCTACTGGGACACATGGCATCTTGCACCTGACCAGACATGCCAGTCTACGCCTCCGTCCACTTCAGGCCTGGCTCTCATCAGTCTACCATCCAGGTCGAGGCAATCTAGACACAGTGCTCAAGGTACTGATGGAAGTCTTAACCTCCCTGGTTTGCTGGCTGAACCCCAACTTCGTATGTGTGGGGATGCCATTCTATGCCCTACAGCCCTCCCTACTGCTAACCACGGATGCATCATCTCTGGGCTGGGATTCTCACCTTGCGGACCTTCGCACACAGGGCGTTTGGTCCACACAAGAGATAACCCTACACATCAACATACGGGAACTGAGAGCAGTACGCCTTGTGTGTCAGGTGTTCCGTGAACAGCTTCAGGGCCATTGTGTCGCAGTCTGCACAGACAACACAACGGCTATGTTTTACATCAACAAGCTAGGGGGAGTGCGATCATCCCTCGTCTGTCAGGAAGCCATTCGCCTGAGGGAATTCTGCAGAGCCCACTTGATTGACCTGGTGGCATTGTTTCTCCCGGGTGTCCAAAATATCTAGGCAGATCGCCTCAGCAGATCCTTTCTGGCTCACGAGTGGTTGATTCGCCTGGATGTTATACATTCTGTTTTTCTGGAAGTGGGGGTTTCCCCATATAGACCTTTCCGCCTCTCACGAGAATCAGAAGTGGCAGGTATTCTGCTCTCTCCAGGAGTGCTCCCTGGGCTCCCTGTCGGACGCCTTCCTGATGCCGTGGAAAGACCATCTGCTCTATGCCTTTCCTCCATTCCTGTTGGTCCACAAGGTCCTTCTCAAATTGCAAAGAGAAAAGGCCCACTTAATCTTGGTTGCCCCAGCGTGGCCCAGGCAACATTGGTACACCACTCTCCTCAATCTGTTGGTGACTACACTAATTCCACTCCCGTTGTGGCTGGACCTGATCACTCAGGAGCACAGCCGGCTGTGTCATCTGGACCTGCAATCCCTCCGTCTCACAGCATGGATGCTGCATGGCTAACTCAATCTGAGCTACATTGCTCCTGCTCAGTGCAACATGTTCTCTTGGGTAGCAGAAAGCCCTCTACTAGGTCCACGTATCTGGCCAAGTGGAAGCGTTTCTCCTGATGGTGTGCCCTGAGCAATACTGCCTCTCTGGAGGTGCCAGTACCTACCATCCTAGATTATCTCTTGTCCTTGAAACAGCAAGACCTAGCAGTTTCATCCATCAGAGTACACTTAGCAGCAATTTCGGCCTTCCACCCGGGTGAAAACGGGTGATTTTCTCCAATCCCATGGTCAGCAGGTTCCTCAAGGGATTGGAATGTTTGTACCCACAAATTCAGCATCTGGCCCCTACGTGGAACCTCAATCTGGTCCTGGTCAAGCCTAGTGGGATCTCTTGCTCTCCCTCTCAAACTCCTCTGTCTTCAGCCCCTCCGTCTGATTCAACAAGCATTAAAATACTAAAGCAAAATCACAGAGAAATTAAAGCATTAATTTCAAATAAATGCTTTGATAAAGATGCAATTAAGAAACACTTTCCAATGCTCTTTTTTTATGTTTTTCAATGAGCACTAGTGCACTGCTTAAGCCAGTTAAATAAATTAAAATATAGAATGGGAAAAGAATAGTTACTGAGATTGAAGGTTGCTTTTGGACCGCCTAAAATTCTGTTTTTTTAATAAAATTTCTGCTTTTCTGGGATTAATATACAACTGGGGGTCTTTGGACTGATCGCACCTGTATTTATTATTACACACGTTTAAAAGGCATCCATCACAGTAGTGTCTGGTGCAGCTTGTGGCTTAAATTAGGACATTAATATTCCTAATTAGGAGCTTGAGTCCAATTCCCATTGACTTCGATGGGATCATCCCTAGAGAGACAAACCTCACAGCACCTCTTCTGCCTGAAGCTTTTGGACAGAAAATGGAGTGGAATTTGGCTTGTCCTCTGAGAGCCCACCTCCGGTTAAACATGGCCCTGTTTGTGTATTTCTGGCAGGGTTGAATTCCAGCAACATAGGTCTGCTAACATAGAATGTCCTCCTTCCAGCTTCATCCAGCATAGCATAGGTTGCACAGCAAGTTGGAGCTGCACAGGTGATCTGTATGGTGATTTGGGTCTAGGTGTAGAGGCCAAAATCCTAGGCCAGAATGCAGAACCCAAGTGTAATATGCTTGCATTGGCCCAAAGTGAGGAGCTGCGTTCTGGATTTACTGTGCCTTCCAGATAGCTTTCACAATTAGTCCCACAGAAAGCCCTTTGCAAGGATCAAGCCAGATACTGAAGACCATGGTCAGAGGCATTTCTGCAAGGAAGCATCTTTCAAACTATAAATGAAAGAATGCAGTTCTGGACAAGAATGCGTTCTGAGAATCTAGGAGCAGTGAATTAAACATAGAAGTAGCATGGAGGAAGCAGTGGCAAGAGAAAATTCCTAGTCAGGAAAAAAATCCTTTGAACAAGCTTCGAGAAATTATTACACACATTTATTACACTGAGTTTGACTCAGACTTCTTAGTAGGAATGCTCATAACCTAATTTAAGCCTTATAAATGTGTGTAATAATTACACTCATATCTGAAAGCCAGGTTCCCACAACCCTGGAGGAGGGAAGGACTGAGGGAACCTATGTGAACAAAATAGCTAAAAGTTTGGAGAATGTAGATGGGAGTGTGATGTTATTGACATGAATGGTGACCTGATAGATTGTTGCAACCACGGTCCTATAGTTGCACCAAATCTTGTTCAAAGGAGGTCAAGTAAGGTGTCTATGGAAAGGTTGTGATTTGCTCATTATGATAATACTGTCTATATGTGTGTATCATTTTTTATCTGAAGTTATGAATACTGGCTATGTATTTGTATCACAATGCATTTGATTCTAAGTAGCATCAGTAAACCATTTGGTCAGCTTTTTGAGAAAGGACTATTCTAAGTGCCCAATCAAGAAACACTTAACTGACAATGAACTTTGGGAGACGCCAATCCACATCTGAGGTTTCCTGGGAATGTTCAAACTAACATGTAAACAATGGCATTGGCCTGCAAAAAGCTGAATCAGTCATGGACATGTGACTTGCCCACGGTGGCTACAAATACCATCTTGTTGCTGTGATTTTGCACAGAGGAACAAAGGGGTTTCCGCCCACAAGAGAGAGAATATAAAAGGCCACTCCATTTTGGTCTTCAGCTGGCTCAAGAGATGGCCTCTCCACCCCAAAGAAATGCCTGAAAGAAACTGGAACAAAGGTCTGTAACTATGCGGGTGTGAGTGATTGCTTGACCCAGGCCATAAGCCACAATGTTGGTCTGAAAAGGATTGAGCCCAGACTAGGAAGAAGTCTAGTCTGTGAAAGAAGCTTATTGGGACATCTCTGAGAGTGAGATTTACCTGTATTCAGTTTCCTACTGTATTATGCTTAGACTTGAGTGTTTTGTTTTATTTTACTTGGTAACTTACTTGGTTCTGTCTTACTTAGAACCACTTAAATCCTACTTTTTATACTTGATAAAATCACTTTTGCTTATTAATTAACCAAGAGTAAGTAATTAATACCTGGGAGAGCAAACAGCTGTGCATATCTCTCTATCAGTGTTATAGAGGGCAGACAATTTATACATTTATCCTGTATAAGCTTTATACAGAGTAAAATGGATTAATTTGGGGTTTAGGCTCCCAGAAAGACTGGGTGCTGGGAAAATCTGTGTTAATTGAGAAGCCCCTGGGCTAAGTGAATCTGAGATTCTGTGAACTGCAGGGAGGCGTGGCCCAGTCTCTCAGTCTGTGCTGTAGACGACTGGTGTGTCCAGCTCAGCAAGAGGGGAGTGGAGGGAAGCCTTCTCTGGCAGGGGGGGTTTGTTCTCAGTGGTATCCCAGCATATCTAGTGACAGTCTTGAGGGAATTTCTGTGAGCCAACCCATCACAGGGAGAAAAGGCAATCACACGCTAATACACTCAGGCTATGTCAACACTACATACTTAAGTCACCGCAAGTTATGCTGACAATCATAAACCACTATAATTTACAATCATAAACCACAATGTTTCTTCTGTCAGTGGAGTGTGGCCACGGTTGGTGCTCTAGCATTGACAGTGAGATCAGCACAGTGTGGGTTGCTATCCCACTGTGCAACTCATCACCTTCTGCAGCTAGGAATGGTGTCAAGGTGGAGTGGATCACAGTGCATCATGGGTGCGGGCTCAACGCCAGGTGCAATTTTGTTCTGGCCCATCATTTCATGGGCTTCTATGTTTTGTGCCATTTTTTTTCAATGGCCCATTTACTGTGTGCCCACCATCTCTGCATGAAAGGATGGATCCTGCTCTATGCTCTACTGTTGTGGTCAGTGTTATGAACACAACGCAACTAATCATGCAGTATATCATGAGCTCTGCATCTGAATAGGACTCCATGGTGCCTGACATGCTGTGTGCCATAAAAAGAAGCAACACCAGATTACTTTTGGCGTTCATGGAGCAGTTGCTCATCATGGACTGTCACTATTGTGTTCAGGAAACAAGCACTAAGTGGTGGGATGGCATTGTTATGCAGGTCTGGGATGATGAGCAGTGGCTGCAGAACTTCTGTATGTGCAATGCCACATTCCTGGAACAGTGTGCAGAGTTTACCTCAGCACTGCAGTGCAAGGACACCACAATGAGAGCTGCTCTCTCAGTGGAGAAGTGTGTGGTGGTCACTGTGTGAAAGCTGCAACTGCCAGACTGCTACCGGTTAGTAGCAAATCAATTTGGAATTGGGAAGTCCACCACTGGGGTTGCATGCATGCGTGTGTGCAGGGCCATTAATCGTATCCTGTTATAAAGGACCGTGACTCTTGGAAATGTGTGTGAAATAGTGGCTGGCTTTGCAGCAATGGGATTTTCTAACTGTGGTAGGGCGAGAGATGGCACAAATATCCCAATTTTGGCCCCAGACTATCTTGCAATAGTGTACATCAATAGAAAGGGGTACTTCTCTATGGTATTGCAGGTACTTGTGGATCACTGGGGTCATTTCACTGAATATGCTGGGTGGTCAGGGATGGTATATGATGCACGCATATTCAGGGACACTGGCCTGTACAGAAACTGCAACCAGGGGCTTTCTTTCCAGACCAGAAGATTCCAATAGGGCATATTGAAATGCACATAGGGATCCTGAGCAACCCAGCATACTCCCAGGGCTCAGGAAGCCTTACATGGGAAAGCTGGACAGCAGCAAGGAGTATTTCAACAATAGGCTGAGCAGGTGCAAAATGACCATTGAATGTGTGTTTGGCAGCTTGAAAGTTCACTGGTGCTGCCTTTATGGCAGTTTAGATCTAAATGAGTAAAATATTCCCATGGTCATAGCAGCCTGCTGTGTGCTGCATAATATTTGTGAAGCTAAGGTTAAAAAGTTTCCCCAGGGGTGGAGAGTGAAGATGGATTGCCTGCCAGCTGATTTTGAGCAGCCAGATATTGGGGCTATTTGAGGGGCATAATGGGGAACTATTCAAACCAGGGAGGCTTTGAAGCACCATTTTGACAATGAGCACCAGTAATAAGTCTTTCCATATAGCATTCTGCCATTCTTTAACTTGCTGCCTTGCATGAAAATTTTGATGATTGCTTCCCGAGCGTGATTTGTAGTGTGCAAATGTGCCTGTTGCCACTGTGTATTAATTCCAGAAGGAACCACCTTGTGTAGGAGAGAAATAAAAAATTATCTTTCAGAGTATTTTTTTCATTAAATAGCAATAAACACGACAGAAAATGCTTGGTTGAAAGGGAGCTAACACTGAAGGGCACCCTCCCAATGGAGGCTCTCAAACCTGTGTGCAACTCCAGCTATCATTTTGAAAGCTGACCGAAGGGGTGGCATGAACAGGATATTGCAGTGGGCTGGAAGATGCAAGAAATGTATGCAATGAGTGTGGGGACTGCATGGCAAGCAGTTCTGTTTGGGCCGCAGGGAGTGTCAAGCACATATGTGTTCTGCCTGCAGTGAAATTAAGGAGTTCAGCATTTCCATTTGCTCCTCCATCACTTTTATTGCCCATTCCTGGCCAACAAACATTTGCTCCTGGCCCTGCTTATTTTTAAATTTTCATTAACGGTCTCCCTCCATGCCCTGCAGTCTTGTTCTGTGGCATCAGAGCATTGGAGACCTCCCAAATAGGGTGACCAGACAGCAAATGTGAAAAATCGGGACGGAGTGATAGGAGCCCACATAAGAAAAAGACCCAAAAATTGGGACTGTCCCTATAAAATTGGGACATCTGGTCACTCTACTCACAAAACATGCCTTCCTTGTGTAGTTAGTCATCGGATGCATGTGTGTTCTCTCTGCGTGCAGCGCTGAATCTGGCCAGATAGTCCACATAGCAGGCTCCAGTCGAACTGCCCAATGAGACCACAAGTCTTGATTTAGTAGCAAAGGCACCTGGCCACATTCACAGTCAACAAAGCACAGTCCTAGCTCTCTGGATCAATGTCTACAGTTACATTGGCACATGTAAGTTCATAACAATAAACTCCGCTTAGTGAATGGTGGGACTTTCCATTCCCTCCTCAGCTAGCCAAAGACACTCTTCCGAGACCCCTCTTATACACTGATACAAACAAGTTACATATTGCTCCTCTGACATGGTTCATAAGCATCCCTTACCTTACATGTTGGTTCGATCAAAACATCTCTAGCCGTCATACTATCATCCTGACCTTATCTTTAGGAGAGGTTAACATGTTCCTGTTATCTTTGAGGAGTGTGTTTGTACCATACTTGGTTTTGGGGTGTTCTGGTACCACCCTTCTGGAATGTATATGCATGAGGGTCCTGTGCCTAGTATTTCTCAGGCATGTATGTGTTCTTGCAATACCAGCCATGTCCTTGCCAGGACCTGTGAACTTGGAAAGAGGCATGTTCTGCTCACAGTCTGCCTTTTGCTCACTTTGTTTTATATCAGCAGGGCCTGACTACTACTTTAGTTCAGCCTCAGGCATCATATCAGGCCTCATGTCTCAGACTCTCTCTTTCTGTTATACCTTGCTCCTCCTCAGTTGCTTCCTTATCTAGTGGATACACTCTGCCGGTGTGTAGGGGGTTCCCCGAAGGCCACATCTGCAAAAGTGCAAGAAACGATAAACAGAAGCATGTTTGTTAGTGAACTCACACAATCTAATCATAATAGTAAAATACACCTCTTTCTCACTGGCCCTTGACAAGCACACAAGCTTGGCAAATGCCCTAAAAATGGTGAGTTTGGCCAGGAGGATGATGACACACCTTCAAGATGGGGCAAAGGGTGTTTTTTTTAGGGGATCACTGCAAGCAACTAGGGACAATACTGTAAATTTTGCCACCATTTTCCATAGGTGGGGGGTCATTGAAGCCAATATCTTACTCCTGAGGGCTAGTCAGGATGCAAAGGTGCATCTCCTGCATGTATGTGTCTTCAGATCGGGTCCCTATGCTTCTCACCTGTGTGCTGCTTTGGTCCCTGCACAAGTGATTGCCAATTGGTGTGGGAAGGTTTCCTACAACAAAGTTGCTCTGTCAAGGAATATTTGGCAGAAGGTTGGCGAGTATCTCCAGGAAAGTTTCCTAGAGATCTCTCTGGAGGATTCATGTGATATGTCGGTGTCCATTAACACACTGTTCCACCCCACTGAGTAGCTGTACAGGGGAATGTGAAGCAGATGCAAACACAGCTAGTCTTGTACATTTCTATTCCTTAACCCACTTATAGCATAAAGCAAAAGACAGCTCTACCTCATGTAACGAGCAGTATCAACTCAAAATGATCCCTTACCAGAGCTCCCCTCTCCTGCATCATGCATGCTAGAGATGAAGTGCTGGGACTAGCTCAAACCTCAAGAGTTGAGAAGAGGTCCTGGCTTGCAACAGTACTGGACTACCCTGTCACATGTCCCATCTCATCCTCCAATTCCACTTCCTTGTCTACCACTCTGACCTCGGGGTTGAGTCTGCTGGCCACTGTCTCCAGCCCCCACAAAGTATCCAAGGGGCTCTTGGTGGTGGAGGTGGGGTTGCTGCCAAGGATCGTGTCCAGCTCCTTATAGAAGCAGCAGATCTTTGGCACAGCACCAGAGTGATGTTTTGATTCCTTTGCCTTCTGGTATGCCTCCCTTAGCTTCTTTATCTTTGCACGGCCTAGATGCATGTCCCATTTGTAGGCCTTATCCAACATGCCACGAGAAATCTGACTGTAGGTATCGAAGTTCTTACAGCTGCAGCGGAAACTGCACAGCCTCCTGTCATGGTATAATTCCCCACTCTGAACCTTAGCGTCCAAAAAGGTGGGGTACCAGCATAAATTCCTCTAAGCTCAATTATCAGCTTAGCACTTGTAGCGCTGCCACCAACCAGGAATTCCAGTGCCTGGTACACTCTGGTCCCCCCAAAACCTTGCCCAGGGACCCCCAAGACCCAGACCTTCTGGATCTTAACACAAGGAAAGTAAACCCTTTCCCTCACCGTTGCCTCTCCCAGGCTTCCCCTCCCTGGGTTACCCTGGAAGATCACTGAGATTCAAACTCCTTGAATCTTGAAACAGAGAGGAAAATGCACCTTTCCCCCTCCTTCTCTCTCCCCCTCCCAGACTCTCCCTGAGAGAGAAAGTAATCCTAACACAGAGAGAAAATTAACCTTTCTCTCCCTGTAGTAGAGTGGATCTCTGCTCCTGCCCAGAAAGGGTTAAAAACAGCCCGGGAAAGGGGCTGAGGCTGGGGAAGGGGAAAGCAGCCCTTTTAGGCTGGGCTGATTGGGGAAGTGGCTGCAGCTGGGGGCCACGCCCCAAACTGAGCGACAAGGCCTAATAAGAGGGCCAGGGAAGCCAAGGGCAGACAGTCTTCCTCTGCCTGTAGAGGGAGAAGGGCCTGGCTGCTGAGAACCAGAGCAGGTACCTAGGGTAAAGCAGTGCTGGGGAAAAGCAGAGGAGCTGGGGAGCTCCTGCCTGGAAAGCCCCAGGCTGTGGCCTAAGATTAGGCCAGGGGGTACTGGGGTTGTACAGCCCCTTGCTGATGATGAGTGGCTGAAACAGCAGTATGCCCCAGGGTGTGGGGCTAGACAATGACTGGTAGTAGCCTACACTGAGGCAAAGTGGGGATAGAGGGTGGAGGGTTCCCAGGGAGGGGAAACCCCTAAGGAAAAAGGGTTGCTGCCAGGGGGCAGAACCCCATGTAAAAGGGGCACTGGGGTCCAGGGAGGGACACAGGGCCTGTAGCAGGAAACAAGGCCAATCACTGGCCTGCAGAGGGCGCTCTGAGCTGGAATTTGAGCTAATTCCCAGGACGACCAGTAGGAGGTGCTGCGGGGGTGAGTGATCCTGGGTTACACTCCTCCTTTCTCCCTACCAATTCCCTAGTGGATCCAGACCCGATACCCTGGGGTCTCACCACAATAAAAAAACAATCAAGTTCTTAAACAAGAAAAGCTTTTAATTAAAGAAAGAAAAAACAGTAAAAATTATCTTTGTAAATTTAAAATGGAATATTTTACAGGGTCTTTCAGCTATAGACACTGGGAATACCCTCCCAGCCTAAGTATACAAATACACATTTGAACTCCTCCCAGCCAAATACACATTTGCTAATAAAGAAAATAAACATAAGCCTAACTTGCCTTAGCTACCTAGTACTCACTATTCTGAACTTATAAGAGCCTGTATCGGAGAGATTGGAGAGAAACCTGGTTGCATGTCTGGTCCCTCTGAGCCCCCAGAGTGAACAACCACCAAAAACTAACAGCACACACACAAACTTCCCTCCCTCAAGATTTGAAAGTATCCTGTCCTCTGGTCAGGTAACAGCCAGGCTCACTGAACTTAATCCTTTACAGGCAAAAGAGACATGAAGTACTTCTGTTCTATTAACCCTTGACTATCTGTTTATGACATCTCCTCTCCCCACAGATCCAACAACGCTGGTGTGCTCCAAGTGGGACACTGTCTGCTGTGTGGAGCTGCCATGGTCAAGTGGGAAGATGCAATGTGTGTTCTCTGTGCTAAGCAAACAAGTGGAACTTCAAAAATTCCCAGGTCTTTACAGGGGGAGGGGTGGATGCCTTCATACCTAGGTGCAGGGCAGCAGTGTTTGAACTGCTAATCAGAGCAGCCAGGATGGGCATTGTCGGACACCTCGTGGAAGTCATTCACGGTGACATAATCAAGTGTAGTGTCTACACTGACACTTTGTCAATGTAACTTGCTGCAAAAAGCTCTATGCCTCTTGTTGAGGTGGTTTTATTTTCTCGGCAAAGCAGGAGAGTTTTGTCATCTACTGTTTTGTAGATGAAAGCTGACTTTTGTCAACAAAACTCTGTAGTGTAGACAATGCCTCAGTCACTATTTTGGCCTTGATGTGTTTTTTACAAATAAAAGTTTCATGCTTGGAATAAAGAGGAGTAGATGCTGTATGCTCAGACAGTAAACAGTAGTAGATATACAAGAATGACAGAAAATAAGAAAATACAATAGCCAAGAAAACTGTACATGACTTCTATTGTACATTAGAACCATTAGCACTAAATAAAGAGTATGTGTGATCATCTATGACTGGTACATTCAGACTACTTATCACAGAAACAAATCTTAAGAGGACGCAGAGAAATAAGAGAACTCTCTCTTCCTTACATTAGCTTGTTACCCATTTCCAACTCTGTATCATCCAAGTAGGTTTATGTAGCAGTCATGGGCTTACCTCCCATATTGACTTGTAATATAGTTCTAGAAATGACTCCCAGTCATAATCGTAAATATCCATTTGGTTAGTATGTTGGAGAATCTTCATATTTGATCACATGAAGGAGCGCAGAGATCCATGAATCTATGAGGGACGGAGTTGCTCTGTCAGTTCATTAGTGCAATTCACTTAGCTGCCAAAACAGCCTGCAGGTGAGAATGTCTCCCACAATTTATTTAGAGTATGAAGCAAATTAATTTCTCCCAGTCTCAGTACCACTGCATCTTTCATGGATGCTTAAGGTTCATTCTTCCAGCTGACATCTTCCTAACAGAGGTTAATGCATTTCCAGATCACTTATTGGCTGCAGCACCCATAGATGCCAAAGGGAGCTCCAGGTGCTCAGCATCTCTGAAACCCAGGCCACTTTGTTTGGTGCCTAGTAGAGCTATACAGAAGATAGAAATTCCATTTCATGGAGGATTGAGAGATTTTGAAATTTGTCTTTGTTTGTTAGGCACAAACTCCCCAAATGTTAAAATTCTAAAAAAAAATTTGTTTCAGATCAATTGAAACATTTTGTTTTGAAAAATCAAAATATTTCATGTAGACTATGATTTCTTATAATAAAGTATTTACAATTAAAATATATTTTAAAAATAAAAACGTTTCATTCCAAAAATGTCAAAACGGTATGTTTCAACACTGAGCTTTTTCCCAAGGTTTTTCTCTAAAACAAAATTTCTGCAAAACTGACATGAATTTGCAAAGCATTTTGCTTTGGCTAGAACTGTGTTCGCTGACGGACAATGGTTCAACTGAAGTTTTTTTCTATCTAGCTCTAATGCCTAGACATAATTCTTGATGGCTTTGAGCCACTCAAGTTAGAAAATGGAGGTTTATAGGGTTTTGGGATATACCACTGTTGTCCACATATTTGTTTCCAGGCATGATTTCATGGCTGGTTTAAGTAACAACAGGGGTGATAGGGCAGTACATGGAGAACAGCTGTGAGTGAGACATGGGTACTCAACACCTGTAAAAAAAATAGTCAATTATTTAGGTGCCTAATTTTATACACCCCAATTTGAAAACTTTGTTCTCAGAAGTCAGATGAAAATGTTAAGATGCTCACTGCAATATTTTCTCTCTTATCTTGCACAAATTATATAAGGTGTTTGTTTAAATATGCAGTTTATTATACTGATGTGTGCTAAACTGTGAACACATATGTTGTGCAACATGGCTGAACTAACATTGCTGCAAGAACCATATTCTGTCATCTTGATTTGAGTGGTTTCAATTTGCAACTGTATGTTTTTTGCATTAAATAATGTATAGTATTTTTCCTATAAAGCTCCTTTCAAATGGCACTCTAGATTAATAAATGTTACGTTGTTCCTTGCCAGAACTGCACTGAATTTCCCATATGGTCTGGAGCTTGTTTGCCAGACCTGCAACACGCCAAATCCTGCACACACGTGTTCTACTTTAGCTTCATTCAGGAAGAGCTTCCTCTAGCTGCTTTAATTGTTCTGCAGTTACATGTAGGATCTTGCAGCATTTGAAATCTCAGCTCAAGCCAAAGGCTAAAATGTGTAAATCCAGACTACACCAAGACACTGCCAAATAAAAGGGTAAACATAGAGGAAAGCAAATAGATTAGGTGATGGAGAATTCTTACTGCTAGCCATGTGTTGGGGAACTCAGAGGAGGTAACATCACTCTGGAAACTATCAGAGCCACTATTGGAGGCATTTTTCACTTGGATAAAGGTTCAGATGGAAATTTGGCCTGGAGTCAGGAGGGCATCCCAACCAGGCTGGGATTTGGCATTCAGCCAAGAGGGTATGCTCCAACTCACTGGAGAAATGCAAAGACAGCATGTGTGAGAAATCACATTGCTTTGCAAAATTCAGATAAAGGGTGGAATTCTGGACTGTCCAATGTAAAGGATGGGTGATTCCCGGGATGGCCAATTCCTCTGTATTAGCACACTAAAACAGCTTCAGTTTAGACTTTTTGAGCACGATATGATCAGAATGAATTTCACAGACCTATCAAACACACATTTCAGAATTGACACAGGAACCTATCATTATTCAGAGGTTGTGTTTTTTTTTTGTGTGGAGGGGAGGGGTTAAATGGATAGGGAGATCAGGCACAGTAGAAAAGCTATTTGCTTTCCATGTGAGAAGGGTTCTGATAGGACTGTTCCAAAGGAACCTGAATTCAGAGGCACAGCTTCTTGGAAGGAGTAGAGCTCTAGCACATCAGGCCAATGCATACAGAAGTGGTTACAATCTCCTCAAATACAATCGTAAAGAGGAAGTAAATTTACTGGATTGAATATTTAGTGTTTCTGACTAAACATGGAAGGAGCAAGCTCAAGTTTGTTTCTTCAGTTATTTTGATCATTTTATAGGACATATTTGAGTTTTCATATACACCTCTACCCTGATATAACACAAATTCGGATATAACGCAGTAAAGCAGTGCTCCGAGGGGGGTCAAAGCAAGTTCGATATAACGCGGTTTCACCTATAATATGGTAAGATTTTTTTGGCTCCCGAGGACAGCATTATATTGGGGTAGAGGTGTATATACTATGTTGCTTGTTTTTCCTGTATACATGATCTTCATTTTACTAGGAAGTGTTTCTGGATTCCTTATCCTCTCCATATACTCCTTGTTTCTTACCATGGTAGCAGTGCATATACATCTTTTTGTTCATCCACTCCTCATTATGTTTACTTTGATCTGCCTTTCAAATCACAATTTTATAATAAGTAAGTTGTGTCAGGGTGCCTCCCTTCTCCCTTAAACAGATACAAACATAAGATGGTGGTGGTAGTACATTACATTCACCACTGTAAATCAGTCTTTAGTGTCTGTGAAAGGAACCAATATTAACAGCCATTGAAACTAAAGCATTCTCTATCCACCATTGGGGCAGGTGTGCAAGCTTTCCGTATCATCAATCTTCCTCTTTAGGAGTGAAAATGCATCAGTCGCTTTTTATTTAGAATTCTGGGCTTTTGAGACTAGTAATTGTAACACCTTAGTGCTAGGAATTATATTTGGATGAAAATTCATTTCACAGAGGCGAAACAGTTGTAAAGGGGTAGTAACATTTAACAATACCTCTAAAAGATTATGCAATAAGGAACTTACTGTATGATTGCTAAACTAACTGATGCACATGGCTTTGAACATAAAGTGCACCAAGAAATATATGCTGTTTAGCCAGGAGTCTTCTCCTCTGCCTTTTTCAAATCAAATGATTTAGACTTGTGTGTCTTTATTTATTAAAATACAGCGTGCAGGAGATAGCATGTACAAAGAATGCTCAAATACTAGAGGACATGATATAAAACCTAGATCAAAGAAAATGAAATGTAGAGGAAGTTTTTGAGAATACACTTTAGCATTACGGTGGTCCATGCAATCCTTGGCTTTGTAGAGCCCTATGTCTCCCTTTTAGATACATCTAAAGGGAGACATAGGGTAGTGGACTGATAAACATTTGAAAGCAAGAGATCCCTAAGTTATGTATTTACACAATTGGGTGAGCATTTCTGTGGCTAGACTTATTTTCCAAACAGTGGCTGGGATAAGAATAATTGAGGATCTAAAACTTGTAACATAAACCACGTTGCTTGTGGTTGTGAGCAATCACAGCCTTTTGGCCCATAAAACCCAGAGACATGGCATTGCAGATTTGGGGGAGGAGGACAAATAGAAATTTTATTTAAAAAAAATTAAGTTTCTAGCCCCTTTCCTTTCAAATGTTAACTACTTGCTAGGTCTGTCACTAACTTACAGGGTCGGGCTACCTCCTAGGATCAGTCAACTATGGACCTGTGTCCCTTAACTTTGGGAGAGCTGCTGATGCTTGAAGACTGCTGGCAGAACAGTGACAGCCATAATCTCTATTCCCCCAAGCATGTGACACTCCACAAATGGGCAGTGCTGGCTAGGACCACCATTAACCAACACTACATACACCCAAGGGGAGGGATTCATCTCCTCCAGGGAAAGGTAACAGTGCCTGCTGACACAGGATGTATGCACAGTGTACAGCCCCACACTAATAGGAGTGAATTAAGACCAATATTTACAAAGAGCTAACATTTGCCTAAACACAATCACTAACATAATTTGCTGGAAGATGGTTATGACAGAGCTGAAGTCAGTGCTGTATATCCTCTATGTTACATTACATAAGTATATTGGGAGTTAAAGATACCCTAAACTTTTAGTCTTCTTGATTTAATCTCTTTATGCATCAACCACACACAAGCAGTTTCAACATTCTCCTCTATTTTAAGTTGACCTTCTGCAGAAATTCAAAGCTTTATACTCCTCTGCCCTTTACTGAGTTTAAGACGTTTAAATGTGGGAGACAAAATTAATTAACAATCTGAGATAATAAAATAGGTTAAAAAATTTTTTTAAAACTACTTAAAGTTAATTAGACTGTAATGTGCCAAGATTTACTACAGTTTTAGAGACAGACTGAAGTTAAAACTGAACTCCACATTCTGCAACACTGAATGAACATTTTATGACATGGTTTTTTTTGGTGTGACAAGAAACAATTGAAAAAGTTTTGCTACTGCTAAAATTACATTGCTTAGAGAAAAATATTCTGTGTGTTACCATTTGTTGCCATGATTTACAAAGATAAGGCCTATATTCTACATCAGCTTCACAGTGAAGTTTTAAAGGAATGGAGCTTTCAGTGGAGTTTGAAGGTTTCTGCATTATCGTTTGTGTTGTTGCAAACAGGGCCAAATGATGCTCTCTTACAAGCTTCTCAAGAAATTCAGCACATCTCTTCAGATTCATCTCCTGAATGTTAAAGCTCTCGCCTCCATTGCTTCTATCTATCCAATAAAAAGCTGATATACTATCTAAAATCACAATGCACAGAGAAGGATGAGCAAAAAACTTGTTTTCTAGAGAGTAAAGAGTGAGAAGCAACTGGGTGCTGCTATTGCAATTAACCAGGAAAAGCCTTCCAAGGCACTGTTTGATCATTTCTTCTGTGCTTTGGGACAGTCTGTGTTCAAGAATGGTAACTAGGCGAAGCATGTCAAAATGGTAGTCAGTATCAATGAACATGATTTCTACTTCCAGTCCTCCTCCCGATTTTGGAAGGACACAGCGGGCTATCAGGTGATAAAGCATTTCTGTTTTTCCTGTTCCTTCTGGACCATGGAATTCAATGACATCTCCTGAGAATAAAAAAGAAAACAAAATTAAAAAACCAAGCACATGAGACAGTTTGTAAGCAATGTGTGCTCCATTTTCAAGGTTTACTGACCTGATTTTTCAAAGTCACCAAGCACTCACAAATCATTTACTTCATTCAGAGCTACCAGTATGCACTGACAGCTGCAAATGCTCATTGCTTCAGAAAGATCAGGCCAGAAGAGTATTTTGGGCCCCCTGATCTACATCTACTAGTTCAGTGGTTCTCAAACTAGGGGTTGGGACCCCTGAAGGGGTCATAAGGCTACTACATGGGGGGGTTGTGAGCGGTCGGCCTCTATCCCAAACCCCACTTTGCCGCCAGCATTTATAATGGCGTTAAATATATAAAAATGTGTTTTTAATTTATAAGGTGGGTGGGGGGGTGTCGCACTCAGAGGCTTGCTATGTGAAGCAAAAAAAAAGTTTGAGAATCACTGTACTTGTTACTGTTAAACCAGATTGCTACATCCTTATCAGAACTCCTGAAAAGAAGCCAATTCTTCCTTTTGGCCCAGCGAGTTCTGTGGCTTCTTGTTGTTTTGACAAGTAGAACAAATGTAGAACACCCTTTTTCCCATTCCTGTCCCAGTCAGGCCCCTGAAAGAAGCAGGGAACATACATCACAGATGCAACTGATGATGCATGTCAATGGTATTCAGTACTAAAACATAAAATAAAGAGAGCTCCTAAAAGATATTAAAGAGAACCGAGTTTTGACTTTTTACCCCCAAATCCCCACCAGTACATTTGCATTATTTTGCCTAATTTTGGTGTCTAATTAAACCCTGCAAAATACAATTCTTCATGCTGCTTTATCAGTATGTTCTACAATGATTACTACACTGGTTAATGCAATAAGTGATAAAATAGAAACTAAAGTCTCATTTCACATGAAAAATCCATTTTGTGGCTAATAGTTTAACAACTATATGCTACTGATGACTGCACACGAACAAGTAATTTCCTTTTTCTATTCCCCCTCCCACCGCAAACACACAATTAAGTTTCACCTGCTGTTAATTAAAGCTTGTCTATACAAAGGAGTTTAGTCTACACTAACTCAAGTTGGTGTGGCCCGAAAATGCCTTCGTACATGACGCAATTCCTTAGAGTGCACTAACTCTGTATTTATCACAAACTCTGGAGTCCTCTTTCAAAGTGTATTAAGATTGATGCAAATTAGTGTGATCTATTGTTCATGTGGATGCAATGTTGCTGCACATTACTTTGGCAGTCATACAAATGCTATCCCACATTGCTCTGCAGTGCCCATTACTGACCTGTCTGTACCCCTGTGTGCTTTCCACTGCTATGAGGTGAAGTTGACCAGATGTCCCAATTCCAGTTTAAAAGCTGGCACAGTGCCAGGATTGCCCCATTTGCTCCTGGATTCCAATATTATTGGCATTATACCAATATTACTCCCACAGCCTTTACAACATGCCTCAAGCATCTGCTTCGAGCTGTGCTGAGGCTCACTGCCATCTGGGGAGCAGAACTGGGGCAATAAGCTCTTGAGGCCAGCCTCTGCAATAAAGACATGTTTGTGGACACTGCTAGTCAGATATCCACAGGTCACAACTGGGACACTGAGCAGTGCCAGATAAAGATCAAACAGCTCAAGAAAGCTTACTTTAAAAGCAGGATGCCAAGAAGCAGTCCAGCCATGGAAATATAATCTATTTTTTAAGAAGCTGGACAAGATATTATGTGATTACACCACTACTGAACCCAAGGAGGTTGTGGACCCTGCACCTCTCCCCCAAGGACAAGCAGCAAGAGTCACTAGATGAGGGACATGAGTGTATGGGGAGACTTTGGCAAACCAGTGAAGTGCCTAAAACCACTAGGGCTTATTGTTAAAGGCGGCCTAGTCAACAAGCTGTAAATTGGCCATTCAGTAATCTCAGCTTGACAAAGGCAGGAGGGAAGGGGGTTTTCGGTGCCACAGCAAGGGCAGCTTGACCCCGCGTCCTTCCTGATAAGAATTGTGTTGAAGTTGCTGATACTTTTTAGAAGAGCAGGATGTGCCCCAGGAATGTCTATCGGGGTCTCAAGGCTGCAGACACTGGAAAAACTCACACCTGGTTAATCAATCAGAAGGAACTTCTTGTTGATCATTGAAATGCTTACTTAACAAGCAGCAAAGAGTCCTGCGGCACTTTATAGACTAACAGATGTATTGGAGCATGAGCTTTCATGGGTGAATACCCACTTCGTCGGATGCATACTTAACAAGGTTTCTTTAAGGGACACGTCATTCTATTACTAATGTATAAATAAGGGGAAAAACCTTGAGATAGTTGGACTTATTTGGAGACTCTTTTGAACTCTCTTGGACTCTCCCTCTGGATACATCTTGTGGTCCCCACCGGCCGATGGAAGATTTGGCCACCAGAAGCCTGCCGCTGTGTCACTCGAGAGCCACACTCAGCTTTGGTAATTATCAAGGGTTAGGGGTGTTTTACTAATCTTGTTGTGGACGTGTGTAAGTGCTTGAGACTAGTAAAGTTCAGCTTTAAGTGAAAGCACTCTTGTGTTGTCCTGTTTATGCCAGCCATCTATTGGTCGGACGGCCGCGTCTCCCCTGATTTATTTCCTGACACCTCCTCGCACAGAGTAAAAGTTACCAAGAGCTTTGGGTTGAAAGAACCCCGGGTAACAATGAGGAGGGCAGTGGAGAGCTGTCCACAGAAGCCAGGATTTCTTTGGTACTCCAGACCATGAGAGCAGCTGTGTAGAAAGTGAGCCTGATTCCCAGTCAAAAATGAATCCTTTCCCACCAATTATCCTTTCCCACCAATCAACACTGGATTTCTGAGTCTAGAAATGATGCTGTACCACGTGAAGCTGCTCCAGAAAAAGCTCATGTACTTGTAGCTGATCGTTGTCATCTTCCTCATCCTCCACCTTCCGCCAACACTGCTGTTGCTACTGGAGGAGCTGCTACTGCCGACGCATCATCTGCTCAGTGGTGCAGTGGGTGAAGTCCAAAGCCAAAGCTCCGCAGCTTCAACAGCTCAAAAAAAGCCCAAACAGCCTCTGCATATTTGGGGTTGCCACCAAACCTGCAAGATGCATTGTTGGTCCGTCCGGACCAACAGACAGCAATTTAAAATGGTGCTAGCTTGCCCAGACAGAGAGGAAGCATGAGGTGGCGACAGCAGAATCATGGGATACTTTGAATTTCACCCCAAGTCCTAATATTCCACTGGCTTCCTCTATTCATCCCACAATGTGCAGCGAGAAAAATCCCAGAATGCACATAGGTCAGCAACGAAGCAAAGGACCATGGGATACCATCCTAGACTGCCATATGCTTAGTATGGGGGGGGGGGGTTGGACTAGATGACCTCTTAAGATCCCTTCCAATCCTGATATTCTATGCACCAAACCCATCATGTATATACAGTGATGCAAACTGAAAAAAGATACAGCTATCCTGAGTGCGTGCTATTAGTATGGCGTACTAGTTGGTGAGCAAGCTAAACCGTGCCCCCCCATGTAGACAAGGACTTAGTGTTAAAGAAATTACTATTGATGCAAGATTGGCAACTGGACGATACTGACTAGCAGCAACTCTGTCATTACAGGTGGCTAGGGCTTGAAGAAGAGGCTGCTACATAATAGACTAAGACTGTACTTTTATTTCTGATAAATATACAAAGAAAAAATAAAAATAGAGATAACACAGGGAAGGAAAAACATGTTAGATGTACTTGTCATGTTTAGATGTCTATTTTTGTAGCATCGACAGGCCTGTAGTGTTTCAGATATGGAATGTGCTTGTTCCCCTTCACTAGCTAGTGATGTGTACCTGTGACTGACAAAGGGAAAGTCAGCAGATTACCTTGCCTCAGTGCAGGGAACTGGACTAGGTAAGTTAACAAGGTCCCTTCCACTCCTTCATGTCTATGATTCTATGATTTATTATGTATTTTCTCAGACAGTGCTTACAATATGAAACTGCATCTTTTGGGAAGATGGAATTGCAGATTGCATGGGAGCTAGGAAGCTACTCTTCTGCCATCTGAGGTGGTGATTTTTCTCTTTGCAGGCGGATGCAACCTACGTGGAAATTCTGCTTCATCCACAGTTGAAATAATAATTAAAAACACACTACCGAATGCAAGGAAGTGTTAAAAAGACAAACTAGAAAGCAGAACCCATTAGTAGGGAGGTGGTTCTTTTGTCAGATACACATGCAGGACACCTAAAAAGTCAGGCTTACATCAGAAGAAGATAAAAGTTAACTATTTATTAATTGCTCTTTTTCGTTTTAGAAAGCTACTATTCTCTTTTTATGGTGTACGCTAATTCCATGTAGGGCTTCATACATTATGGTAAAAGCATGTGCAGTAAACTGGACATTTAACTGCTCTACTCTGGCAGAATTAGAATTGCACAACTGTAACTGCAGCAAGCTTTGCATTTCCATGACCAAGGCAAGTGTAAATGGGGTAAGAGCTTTCCAGAGGAATGCAAGAGCAGAGAATTAATTGCAGCTTTGCTCCAATATGTTTGTGCCTGTCTGAGTTAATAGGGTTTTTCAAGTCATTACTCAACTTCCATAGGCTGTTATTGCTCACAAGTACACAGACTATCATGGAGAAGTTGAGACAAGGGAAGAAGCAGTGAATTGAGACTCTTTGCTTCACATACTGGAAGTGTTAGAGGTAATTTACACATGATGTGACAGTTCTATCCACTTCAGCCGTACCTGTAAACTCTCTCTCCATAATACAAAGTATGTGAAATTCAGCAGTGTCTTTTCAAACTGGAGTTCAATTTTTCTCAATTTTTGATGTGTCCAAAATTACATGGAAGGGCCTGGGAGGCAATCAGGGTTGGTTTGTTTGTGCTGAATACCCCTTGCTAGATTAAGGGCAAGGACTATTCTGTATATTAAATAAATCCTCACTTTCCTCTCCTATTCAGAGTTCGCAATATTTAACACTGCTACTTTCAGGCATCTGTTATTCTGTTGTGTCACATACTGTGCTGAGGACATGACAACAATCACAGAACCCTGTTACAATATGAATCTGGCATGAAGAAGTCCTCTCAAATATGCTGGGTGGTGTCATTTCCTCCAGCTCCTTCTCAGCCTTTGAAACATTTTAGAATTAATTTGTCTTTTCCTGAAAAGTGCTTTACAAAATATAGGCTCAGTCCTGCCATTGGCTTCTGCACAAGACTTCCATTGCCTTCAATGGCAATTCTGAATGTCGCTCAGTTACTGGATTTGTCAATTAAACATTAAGAGCTGTTTCATCCATCTCTGAAATGAAATACAGCTTGTTCAAAAAGCACACAACAATGTTACACAATGGTTTAGGTGAAGTAGGGGATAGCATTGTTTCACTGTTTTCAGTGGTGAGTTTAAGAAAATTGTAAGTTATTCTATGAAGTAAATATTTGGTTTTGTCAGTTTAAAAGATGTTTTCCTTTGGGAGTTTGTGTGTGTACTCACATAAAGTTACCGTCTCTGGGGGAAGAGTTCTCATCAAGCATTGGGGATCATTATGACATGATAAATGCTTCCAGAAAGTTTAATTACGTAAAAAATGGTAAATGACATGAAAATCTATTCTAAAAGTTTCTCCGAGGGTTTACTAGATTTAATCTAAGGACAAGACACCTTATTTAAACTCCCTCTGAAGTTTGTTGAATACAGTTAGGTGTGACTTATGTCTGAATTGAACTTTGAAGTTAACACTCATTCTCTCAAAAGAAGTGCGCTTTGGACTGTAAAAAAAACTTGAAGTAGCAGGGAACTTCTGTGCCTTTGTGATTATCAAAGAGGCTGCCCGCAATAAGAACCACTATGTAATGAGAGCCCTTTATAGCATAATTTATAAATTTAGATTTTCACGAAGTTAGTGACTGGGCTGCTACCGTAAGATAAGAGGAAGAAGTTCACCCTTGCGGATCAGAGCAAGCAAACCATGACACAACAGAGGAAGGAGAACTGGCTGACAACTGGACTTTCAAAAAATCTTTGACAAAGTCTCTCACAAGAGGCTGTTAAGGAAACAAAGTAATAAATATTAACACTACCTAATACCATCTGTTATATTTTTGTCAGTAGATCTCAAAGTGCTCTAAAAGAGGGGAAATAACTATGGGATAAGAAGTACTGTACTGTCATAGACTAAGATACAGAGCAGGAATAAATGGCTAGTTTAATATGGAAGGAGGTTAACGGAAGGTTTCCATATTAGGACTAGTAATGCCTAATATTTACTAATAGTTGCAAAGTAGATGAACAGCAACATGAAAAAATGTGCTGATGGCATGGCAAAGTTTACAGATTACACAAAGCTAATTAAATTAATCAAGACTAGAGACTGAGGCCCTATTAGAGGTAGGTGAAGGAGCAGCCTGGTGTCATGAAATTCAGTACTGTTGAATTCAAGTTGATGCACACTGTAAAGAATACCTTGGACTATTCCCAAACAAAATGGTTCTATTTAGCTGTAATCATACAGGGGAAAAGCCCAGGAGCAAGGGCTAGAGACCGGAGTGGGACCAAGAGGTGCCCTGTAGGGAAGGGGAGCTTTAGAGCTGGGAGAGGGATGACTCCCAACATCTTGGTGGCCAGAAGTTACCTCCTGCCTGTCAGCTTTGCTCCCTGCTCCGTGCAAGCTCCACGCAGCAGCAAGGAGGAGCTGGAACAGGAAGGCAGTAATGGTTCTTCTGGCCACTGCACTGGCCAGCAACGCTGCTCTTCTGCTGCTGGGAACTCTGGGATACATCCAAAGGACTTCTGGGACCTGCAGGGTCCTGGGAGCCTAGATCTAAGTCCTAGCGTAGCACAATTGGTGTGTGCATGCAAAGGAAGTTAGGCTGAGCCCAGGCTCAAGCCCGGGCTTACACTGCTGTATAGACATACCCTCAAATGCTATTATATAAATAGATGGTATGTCCTCACCTAGAATACTGTGCTTAGTTCTAGCCATCCTATCTCAGAAAGCACATAGCAGAAGCAAATGCTTGTAGAACTATTTCATTGCATTGCAGCCCAGTAGACAATTCAAGTCAGGCTATTATCACACTCCGTGGCAGTGGTGGTGATGTGTATTATTCTACAGTTAGGGCTACAAGTCTTTCACGGACGTCACAGATTCCATGACTTTCTGGGATCTCTGTGACTTCTGCAGCGGCCAATGCAGCTGACCCCAGGGCCCGCTGCATCGGCTGCTTAGGCAGCCTGGGGCCACCAGCTGGTCCCGGCGCTGCCCCCGAGAAGTGATGCCCTGGGACACCTCCCACCCAGAGCAGCAGCAATGGGGCCCTGGACTGTCCCCTGCCTGGAGCAGCAGTGGCAGGGCCCCGGGCCGTCCCCTCCCAGAGCAGCCTCAGCGCTCGCTGGAGCGCTCCCGCCCCCCACTCCAGCACCTAAGATTTAGTTAGGAGTATTTTTAGTACAAGCCATGGAGAGGTCAGGGTCTGTGACTTTTTCTTTCTTGCCTGTGACCTGTCCATGACTTTTACTAAAATACTTGTGACTAAATCGCAGTCTTAACTACAGGCTGTTGCAGCTTTCACACTATCAGATGCTTTGTGACAATGATAGGTTAGTCATTTAGGAAATTGGGCAGAGGCTGTCACTATTCTCTACTTTTTGCAAGTGAAGGTAGGGGGAGGAAATGTTTACTTCAAATTAATTTTGGGTGTCATATTAAAGCTGAAAATCAGCTAAAAATTTACACCCACACCTAAGCTTGATATTCAAAGGTGGTAGAGACAGACTTGACTGGCAGCAGCGGAAGATTATTTTTAAAGCTCATGCCATTTCCACTATTTAGGAATACAGTAAAGTATCATGTAATGTGCTGATGTATCCTTAAAGGCACAATTCCCTCATGATTAGGAACAGTGGCTGGAATATCACTATAGCTCCAAACGTTCGTTGCTTCTATTTTATGATGCTCTGACTACACATTATGAATACTTGGTTGCCTATAATGGAATCATGTATAATTTATTTAAACATTACAGTACATATTGTTCTGTTTCAATGAAAACAGGAAAAAGCATAGCTAATTTAATAAAATGCTAAAAAATAAACAAAATTTTCTGTGAAGATGTATATAAAATAATTCACATATAAGGTATGGTAACATGGCCAAGACAAACAAAAATGAAACTAATTAAGGTGAGAGGACGAATAGAAAATTAGATTTTCATCAGGAGTTAAAACCAACAAAGCTAGGAAAAAAGATAAAAACAACAAGTATATGGGCTCAGGTAAGTAAAAATGACTTGCAAGGCTCTTTTAAATTAACTTGTAATATTAAGTGTCTGCATAACAAAAATTAATTAATACAGGTCAAAATCTGTACTAGTTTACATCCCGTACAATTCCACTTCTGTGAAGGCTTTATTTGGCCCTACCTAAAATTTAAGATTGGTATTATTTTGGTTTGCATCCAGAGAAAAGAGAAGGGCATCAAGAAAAAGTCCCAGCTAAATTTCTCTTTGGGACTTTGCACCCAAGAAGTAAAGAACAGACTGAAAAGTCTTTGGGTTTTTTTGTGTTTGTTTTAAAAAGAGAGAAGTTATCCTTTCTGCAAATCCTACAGAGCATTATTTAGAGTACTTACCAATTTCACTAGTTGGTTTTTATTACTATTATGGAGTGGGAAAGCAGTCCTGAGCTGAGAAAACTTCACTAATGTGAATTAGCCTTATCATGAAAGTGTTCAAACTTCTCTGAATCCAAAGGTATTACGTGTATGACAGTTTCCTGGTGCAGGAAGCTGGAACAGGCACCCAAAAAAGCAGCTGTTACAGTGAATCTGTTTAATGCTTTCCCACTGGAAAATGACAACTGCAAAATGAAATTCTTAAAACAAATATTAAATTGCATCTATCTTTCAACAAAAGTAAATGTTGAGAAGATGAATATCTCAGTAAAAGTCCATACACTGATAGAGTACAAATAGGAGTTGCAAAAGCCATTGGATAAATTTTAATTTAGATTATGAATTCATACACTGAATACTGATCTAGGTGAGGGGGACCCACGGATACAGAGAGAGAATCTGTGCCCTCACTACCCGCAAAGAAGGACCTTTTGAAATACAGTTGGTTCAAAAGCTTTCCATGAATTCTCTCATTCAATTTTAAGCTGCCATATCTCCCCAATTATGATCCAGCCACTCCATGTGTCTGATAGCCTTAAAATACACATGCAATATGGCTGCAACAACTGCTGTAAGATCATACTGGCCTGTTTTTCCTACAGCTGGGTTTATGCTTTCTTTCATGCTACCCACTATCATGGAACAGTCTTCCTGAGCTGATACTCCAGGCCAATACCCTCTTCCTCATTCAAATCCCTCCTGTTGATCTCCCAGTTCTTCTGCAAAGACTAAAAGAAATTAGTCATCTAAATCATCTAGTTATTTTTTCCATCTTTAAAAACCAATAACAAAAATCTTCTCATGTCATCATATTGTGCTCTACCCTTCATATAGTCTTACCGATGTTGCCTTGTTCTCCCAACTAGCCACCACCTTTGTTCCATTGAGTTTGAAAGTACCTTGGGGCATGGATCATTTATTGTTAGACATGTAGTCTAAATGCTATAAATACACAAATGCTCCACAATTAATCTTTTTTTAAGACTGTACACGCTTCCTTTTTCTCAGTCATCATGATCTTTTTTATTGCCATTCTGTTATTTGTTCTAATTCTTCCTATACTCATAGTGATTTGGAGGAATCAGACGTATACACAATGAGTCAGAGGCAGTTGCACCAGGGTCACGCAGAGTGGCATTACTGCCTCTCTAATTTTACATTAAATTCCCTCAGACAAACATAAAAGCATTGGCATCTCACTGCAAGGTCCTTTTAGTTTATCATAGTTGCTGCTTTCCAGATGGTGGTCCCCAAATAGATATGTATGCTGTTTATTTTCATAGATTTCATAGATTCTTTAAGGTCAGAAAGGACCATTGTGATCATCTAGTCTGACCTTCTGTACAACTCAGGCCATAAAACCCTGAATTAATTCCTGTTTGAACTACAGCATATCTTTTAGAAGAATTTCCAATCTGGATTTAAAAATCGCCAGTGATAAGAGATTGCACTACAGCCCTAGGTAAGCAGTTCCACTGGTTAATTACCCCCACTGTTAAAAGTTTGTGCCTTATTTTGAGACTCAGTTTGTCTAGCGCCAACTTTCGGCCATTTGATCTTGTTATATTTTTGTCTGCTAGATTGAATAGCCTTGTATCATCAAATTTCTGTATCCCATGCTTACAGACTGTGATTGAGTCACCCCTTAATCCTTTTTTGTAAAACTAAACAGATTGAGCTCTGAGTCTTTCAACATAAGGCATATCTTTCAGTCCTTTCACTGTTCTTGTGGCTCTCCAGTTTATCATCATTCCTGAACTGGACACTGAAGCAGAACACAACAGTTCAGCAGCAGTTACACCAGTGCCAAATATGGAGGCAATATAAGTTCCCTACTCCTACTAGAGATTCCCTTGGTCCTGCACCTAAAGATTGCATTAGCCCTTTTGGCCACAATACCGCCTGTCATAAACAGATAGTTAAGGGTTAATGCCTCTTTTACCTGCAAAGGGTTAAGAAGTTCACCTAGCCTAGCTAACACCTGACCAGAGGAACCAATGGGGGAACAAGATGTTTTAAAAGGAAGGAGGGAAGTTTTCCTTTGTTGAGAGTCTCAGTTTCAGCTGGAGTGAAAAAGATCAAGGAACCAGCCTCTTATCAGAGTAGCAAGTTTTAGAAAGGGATAAATAGGTTTGTGTTTATTTTCTTTGTAACTTGTCTTGGTACCATTAAGGGAATTATCAAATTTGGGTATTCTTGTGTGTATTGAAGTTTTTGTCCAGGGGAACATCCTCTGTGTTTTGAATCTGTTGTCTGAGAGAGTAGCTGGTATGCTAATCTCTCCCAGAGGGTTTTCTTTTACCTTTCTTTTCTTTAATTAAAAGCCTTCTTTTTAAATACCTGATTGATTTTTTCCTTGTTTTTAAATCCAAGGGGGTTGGATCTGGATCCACCAGGAGTTGGTGTGAGAAAGGAAGAGGGATGATTAATTTCTCCTTGTTTTAAGATCCAAGGGGTTTGGATCTGTGTTCACCAGGGAATTGGGGAAGTTTTTCAAGGCTACCCAAGGAAGGGAGTGCTTGTGAATGGTGGCAGCGATACCAGATCTAAGCTGGTAATTAAGCTTAGAAGTGTCCATGCAGGTCCCTAGATCTGTACCCTAAAGTTCAGAGTGGGGAAGGACCCTTGTCATGGTGAGCTGCGGTGAGGGATTTTTTAGGAACCAAAAGCCAGATTTTTTTTTCCTCCTTTGAGATGCTGGGGAAGCAGTGAAGGAGAGATACCCTGAAGGCAAACAGATAAAGGTTTTTCTAACAAGGCTTTGTTAGAAAGGATTCCAGCTGGGCTTAGCTGGAGGGTAATAACCAGTTTGCAAAAGACAAATTACAAAGCAGTTTTTCTGGTCTCTTTTCATTCTGAGAAGTCCAGTTAAAAGCTGTGGGTTTGGTTTTTTTTACCTCGCAAACCAAGATAGCTCAGGCAGAGCAGGGAAACATGTCAAGCAAGGAAAAAAAAACCCATACAACAGGAGCTGGAATTAGCCAAACTCCAGACTGAGGAGAGCCAAAAGGAACATGACAGATAGATGGCCAGAAATGAGGCTGCCCACCAGAGAGAAGAGAAAGCCAAAGAGGCTGCCCACAAAAGAGCTATGGAGGAGAAACAAAAAGAGATGAAGGCGAGAGAAAAAGAGACAGAGGAGAGGGAAAGAGAGAGAAAGCATGAACTTGAATTAGCAAGGGCTAAGCAGGATGTACCAGCCAACCCTAACAACCCTTCTCCAGGTACTGTTTCCCATCCCAGAAAATTCCCCACCTACAAGGCAAATGATGATACTGAGGCCTTCTTAGAAAATTTCAAAAGGGCCTGCCTTGGGTACAGCATCTCTACAGACCAGTACATGATAGAGCTGAGACCACAGGTCAGTGGACCCTTAGCAGAGGTGGCGGCTGAAACGCCTAAGGAACGCATGAACGATTATAAACTTTTTCAAACTAAAGCCAGAATCAAAATGGGGCTAACACCTGAGCATGCCCGTCGGCGGTTCAGAGCCCTAAGGTGGAAACCAGATGTATCATTTACCCAACACGCCCACCACATTGGAAAGAATTGGGATGCCTGGATATCAGGAGCAAGTGCTGAATCTGTGGAAGCTCTCTCCTTCCTAATGCAAATGGAGCAGTTCTTAGAGGGTGCTCCTGAGGAAACAGAAAGGTACATCCTAGATGGGAAGCCCAAAACTGTAACCGAGGCGGGGGAGATTGGAGCCAAATGTGTGGAAGTGGCAGAAAAGAAAAAAACTACTAGCAGTTGGAGCAAATATCAGAGAGGGCTACCCGAAACTAAACCCTATCACCGGGGGCAATCCAAGGCCCCACCTACAACCCCAGGAAAGCCCCAGACACCTTATTGTCCCACCTCACCAGTCTCCAGCGACCCACCTCAGCCCAGTGACCAGTCAGCTGGGCGATGCTTTAAATGTAATGAACTGGGTCATATAAAGGCCAACTGCCCCAAGAACCCCAACCGATTACAGCTCATTACACCACAATCACACCAAAGATCCCCAGGCCCAGATGCCTCTCAAATACCCTCGGAGCGAAGGGAAACCTTGAGAGTGGGCAGAAAGAAGGTTATCACGTGGAGAGACACTGGGGCACAAGCGTCAGCTATCCATCAATCCTTAGTGGATCCCCAATTCATCAACCCAGAGGCCCAAGTGACAATTCATCCATTCATGTCAAAATCTTTAAACATGCCTACAGCTGAGTTGCCTGTCCAGTACAAAGGCTGGTCAGGAATGTGGACTTTTGCAGTCTATGACAATTATCCCATCCCCATGCTACTAGGGGAAGACTTGGCCAACCATGTGAAGCTGGCCAAGAGGGTGGGAATGGTCACACGCAGCCAGGTCAAGTAAGCTTCCACACCCATCCCTGTTCCTGAGCCATCCATCAGGACCCCGTCTGTGTTACCAGAGACCCAGACAGAGGTGGTGGAACCAGATCTTCTACCCATGAATTCTACAGATGTAGTGAATCCAGTCCCAAAACCGGAACTGGCAAAGCAACCAGCACCAGATCCATTGCCAGCACTGACTCCAGCGCTTGCAAACCCATCTACAACTCCAACGCCAGAGGGCACCAGCGGGCCTGAACTGGCAGAAGCAGCAAACAACCCTAACCAAGAGGCTCAGCCAGAGCCTGAAATATCACATAGTGCACCAGTGGAGAGTGGTTCACAATCAACGAAAACTATCCCATCACCTACATCGCTTCCAGACGGACCAAACCCAAGTCTACAGTCTAAGGAGGAACTGATGTCTCCAGCATCAAGGGAACAGTTCCAGGCTGAGCAGGAGGCAGATGACAGCCTTCACAAAGCTTGGGTGGCGGCACGGAGCACCCCACCGCCTCTCAGCTCTTCTAACCGATCCTGGTTTGTTGTAGAACAAGGACTTTTATACAAGGAGACTCTTTCTGGTGGACACCAGGAAGACTGGCGTCCAACTAAGTACCAGGTAAAGCTCTTAAGCTTAGCCCATGAACATCCCAGTGGCCATTCTGGGGTGAACAGAACCAGAGACGGGTTGGGGAAGTCCTTCCACTGGGAGGAAATGGGCAAGGACGTTGCTAATTATGTCTGGTCTTGTGAGGTGTGCCAACGAGTGGGAAAGCCCCAAGACCAGGTCAAAGCCCCTCTCCAGCCACTCCCCATAATTGAGGTCCTATTTCAGTGAGTAGCTGTGGATATTCTGGATCCTTTCCCAAATAAGATACCCAGAGGAAAGCAGTACATACTGACTTTCATGGATTTTGCTATCCGATGGCTGGAAGCAGTAGCTCTAAGCAACACCAGGGCTAAAACTGTGTGCCAGGCCTTGGCAGACATTTTTGCCAGGGTAGGTTGGCCCTCTGACATCCTTACAGATTCGGGAACTAATTTCCTGGCAGGGACCAGGAAAAACCTGTGGGAAGCTCACGGGGTGAATCACTTGGTTGCCACCCCTTACCACCATCAAACCAATGGCCTGGTGGAGAAGTTTAATGGAACTTTGGGGGCCATGATACATAAATTCGTAAATAAACACTCCAATGATTGGGACTTAGTGTTGCAGCAGTTGCTTTTTGCCTACAGGGCTGTACCACATCCCAGTTTAGGGTTTTCATCATTCAAACTTGTGCATGGCCACGAGGTTAAGAGGCCATTACAGTTGGTGAAGCAGCAATGGGAGGGGTTTACGCCTTCTCCAGGAACGAACACTCTAGACTTTGTAAGCAACCTACAAAGCACCCTCTGACACTCTTTAGCCCTTGCTAAAGAAAACCTAAAGGATGCTCAGGAAGAGCAAAAGGCCTGGTATGATAAACATACCAGAGAGCGTTCCTTCAAAATAGGGGACCAGGTTATGGTCTTAAAGGCGCTACAGGCCCATAAGATGGAAGCGTCATGGGAAGGGCCATTCACGGTCCAAGAGCGCCTAGGAGCTGTTAACTATCTCATAGCATTCCCCACCTCAACCCTAAAGTCTAAAGTGTACCATGTTAATTCTCTAAAGCCCTTTTATTCCAGAGAATTAAAGGTTTGTCAGTTTACAGCCCAGGGCGGAGATGACGTGGAGTGGCCTGAAGGTGTCTACTACGACGGAAAAAGTGACGGTGGCGTAGAAGAGGTGAATCTCTCTGCGACCCTTGGACGTCTGCAGCGACAGCAGATCAAGGAGCTGTGCACTAGCTTTGCGCCAATGTTCTCAGCCATCCCAGGACGGACTGAATGGGCATACCACTCCATTGACACAGGTAATGCTCGCCCAATTAGAACCCCACCCTACCAGGTGTCTCCTCATGCCCAAGCTGCTATAGAATGGGAGATCCAAAGCATGCTACAGATGGGTACAATCCGCCCCTCTAACAGTGCATAGGCATCTCCAGTGGTTCTAGTTCCCAAACCAGATGGAGAAATACGCTTTTGCGTGGACTACTGTAAGCTAAATGCTGTAACTCGTCCCGACAACTATCCAATGCCACGCATGGATGAGAAATTGGAACATGCCCAGGTCATCTCTACATTAGACTTAAACAAGGGGTACTGGCAAGTACCACTAGATGAACCCGCCAAGGAAAGGTCAGCCTTCATCACCCATGCAAGGGTGTATGAATTTAATGTGCTTCCTTTTGGGCTGCGAAATGCACCCGCCACCTTCTAACGACTTGTAGATGGTCTCCTAGCATGACTGGGAGAATCTGCAGTTGCCTACCTTGATGATGTGGCCATTTTTTCTGATTCATAGACAGAACACCTGGAGCACCTGGAAAAAGTCTTTGAGTGCATCAGGCAGGCAGGACTAACTGTTAAGGCTAAAAAGTGTCAAACAGGCCAAAACAGAGTGACTTACCTTTGACACCAGGTGGGTTAAGGAATGATAAATCCCCTACAGGCCAAGGTGGATGCTATCCAAAAGCGGCCTGTCCCAAAGTCAAAGAAACAGGTCCAATCCTTCTTAGGCTTGGCTGGATATTACAGGCAATTTGTACCACACTACAGCCAAATCGCTGTCCCACTAACAGACCTGACCAGAAAGACACAGCCAAATGCAGTTAAGTGGACTGATGAGTGTCAGAAGGCCTTTAACCAGCTTAAGGTGACACTCATGTCTGATCCTGTGCTAAGGGCCCCAGACTTTGACAAACCATTCCTAGTAACCACAGATGCATCTGAGTGTTGTGTCGGAGCAGTTTTAATGCAGGAAGGACCGGATCAGGACTTCCATCCTGTTGTGTTTCTCAGCAAGAAACTATCTGACAGGGAAAGCCACTGGTCAATCAGTGAAAAAGAATGTTACACCATTGTATATGCCCTGGAAAAGCTATGCCCATACGTTTGGGGACGGCGTTTCCAGCTACAAACCAACCATGCTGCGCTGAAGTGGCTTCATACTGCCAAGAGAAACAACAAAAATACTTCTTTGATGGAGTTTAGCTCTCCAAGATTTTGATTTTGAAATTCAACACATTTCAGGAGCTTCTAACAAAGTAGCTGATGCACTCTCCCATGAAAGTTTCCCAGAGTTAACTGGTTAAATTGTCCTTAAAATGTGAAAAATCTTGTAGTTTTACATAATTAGTAGTATATGTAAAGGTGCATGTGTTTTATTAATCTGTTTATTCTAGAGTTCTAGGAAGAAATCACCGCCAGTGTGGTTCAACACTGTCTGAGATTTTGGGGGCATGTCATAAACAGATAGTTAAGGGTTAATGCCTCTTTTACCTGTAAAGGGTTAAGAAGTTCACCTAGCCTAGCTGACACCTGACCAGAGGAACCAATGGGGGAACAAGATGTTTCAAAAGGAAGGAGGGAAGTTTTCCTTTGTTGAGAGTCTCAGTTTCAGCTGGGGTGAAAAAGATCAAGGAACCAGCCTCTTATCAGAGTAGCAAGTTTTAGAAAGGGATAAATAGGTTTATGTTTATTTTCTTTGTAACTTGTCTTGGTACCATTAAGGGAATTATCAAATTTGGGTATTCTTGTGTGTATTAAAGTTTTTGTCCAGGGGAACATCCTCTGTGTTTTGAATCTGTTTGTGAGTGTAGCTAGCATGCTAATCTTTCCCAGAGGATTTTCTTTTACCTTTCTTTTCTTTAATTAAAAGCCTTCTTTTTAAATACCTGATTGATTTTTTCCTTATTTTTAGATCCAAGGGGGTTGGATCTGGATCCACCAGGAGTTGGTGTGAGAAAGGAATAGGGATGGTTAATTTCTTCTTGTTTTAAGATCCAAGGGGTTTGGATCTGTGTTCACCAGGGAATTGGGGAAGTTTCTCAAGGCTACCCAAGGAAGGGAGTGCTTGTAAATGGTGGCAGCGATACCAGATCTAAGCTGGTAATTAAGCTTAGAAGTGTCCATGCAGGTCCCTACAACTGTACCCTAAAGTTCAGAGTGGGGAAGGAACCTTGACACCGCCCTTGGAACTCATGTTCAGTTGCTTATTCATTGTTATCCCTAAGTCTTCTTCAGAGTCACTGCTTCCCAGGATAGCATGGCCTTTGATCTTACATGAATAACTTTACATTTGGCCATATCAAGAAGTATATTATTTACTTGTGTAACACCGACAGACCCTGGTCATCAGCGGGCGGGACTGAAACGGGGACCTCTGGAGCTTAGTGTATGAGCCTCTAGTGCATAAGCTAAAAGCCAACTGGCTGTTAGCTAAGGCTGTAGAGCAGACTCATTAATCTCTCTCTCTCTGAGCGGTCTTGGTGCCACTAGATGTGATAGAACACCACCCCAAGGAGGTGGGTGGGTTACACTTGCACCTGGTTTACTAAGCGATCCAGATTGCTCTGTATCAGTGACCTGTCCTCTTCATTATTAGCCATTCCCCCATTCTTTGTGTCATCTATAATTTTATATTTTCCTTCATGTCACTGATAAAAATGCTAAATTGCACAAGGCCAAGGACTGATCCTCGCAGGACCCACTAGTAGCATAGGCAGTCAAAGATGATTCCCCTTTTACAATTATATTTTCAGACCTATCACTTAGCTAGTTTTCAATCCATTAAATGTATGTCATGTTGATGTACTATTCCAGACTCATAATCAAAATGTTTTACAGTACCGATAACAAGTTAAATGCCTTACAGAAGTCTATTATGTCAACATTTAGTCTCTCCCTGAATTCAGGATTTTATACCTATTTGCATGCTCGAGGTAACCTGACAGACATAAATTTACTTTGATACTGTACAGTTTTGTAAGATATCACACACACACACACACACACCTATATAAAATATATAATTTTTTTTACCATGAATGGGAAATCCTTCATCTGCAAACAGACAAGGTTCAAGATTTTTCAGAGAACTTCTGCCCTCAAGTCGTGCAAGTAGCTTTAAAAACAAAAGATAAAAAGATGTTGTGTTAACTAAAAAAATAGGTCATGGAAATCAAGTTTATAAGACACAACAGAACCACAGAACTTAGTGTGTTTTCAATGATAGCTCTGTCAAGAGATTAATTTGATTTTAAAATGCCTTTCTGCAGACATGTGGCAAGCTCAGAGATTGGACAGTACAGTAACAGACCCTGACTTTCTATCTCTCCTAGCAACGAGCACCAGGATTCCATGGCGATAAGTGCCATGTAAGAACCTGTATTTACAAAAACACAAGAATGAGCTACTGGTAGATAAAACTGCTGCAAGAATGGATGTCTTTGAAATATGGAAATGTTGCCATTTTATAGGATGAAAGGAAAGAAGGTCCTTTTGTAACAGCCGTCAGATAGTGACTTCAAAGTAATGATCTGGAAGTGAAAGGCTGTATTCCCCATTATCAGTCTCCTGAGTCATCCAGTCCCTCAGCTCATTTATAAGTAAAAGCGTCTTACGTATTTCAACTTACATTAGATGTGGAACTCCGATGGGCTACAGATCCTATCACCTCACCGTCACTTGTTCAAATACAACACAAGCAGGTAGTTATCAAAAGTCATTACACGATGACTGTTCAACAGCCTTTGTAAGGCAAGTGGGTGTTCTTGGGCCAGTTCTTAAATGGACAGGTGTCCACATAAATGTACTATAGTTGGCGGTCTCAACAAAGAGGCCAACAATTCAAGAAATGAATACTTCACCCACTGCTAGAAACGTCCTTCCATACATGGATTAAAGCACACAGGCAAAAAAGCTTGCACTGCTGCCAGAGTATATGTCCTGAAGACAGAGCACTTCAGTTTCCATGAACCATCCATAAGCTCTAAAGTAATGATTTTTAGAATAAAATAAATTCTGTACAAGTGTATCAAATCTCTCTCCTAGCCATATCCTTTGGGCACTCAGCACATAACTCTAAACATAACTTCCCAGCACGTATTTCCCCCTCCTCCAAACTATATTTGATGGACAACTTTTCTTCCAAATCTCCTTGCTATTGTCAATTTAAATTATTTAAAAACCAATTTTCTGTGTTTTCTTTTAATGGTATTATAAAAACTCTAAATGACACTAAATTTGCTTCAAGAGGTTATGATGTGAGTCCAAGTAAGACACTTTCACAGACATTGTACCATTCATTTCCATTAATAAAATGTCAATGTGTTTGCCTTTGTAACTGTTCTGTTCAGGTGTGTTGATAAGAGTCTCGTGAGATGCTCATTAAAAGTAGAATAAAAACACTTTAATAGACATTATACTGGATCCATGATTCATGCATTTGTTCAATGCATGAAATACTTGTATAATACACGTTAGATCCATGGTTACAGTTTTGACACTGCAACTTGTTACCAATGCTCACTGAAAAAAAATGTAGTATTCCATATAAACAGGATATCCATGTAGTATTCCATATAAATGTAGTATTCCATATAAACAGGATGTTCAATAAATGTAGTATTCCATATAAACAGGATGTTCAATATCTTCATCAACGATTTAGATGTTGGCATAGAAAGTACGCTTATTAAGTTTGCAGATGATACCAAACTGGGAGGGATTGCAACTGCTTTGGAGGACAGGGTCAAAATTCAAAATGATCTGGACAAGTTGGAGAAATGGTCTGAGGTAAACAGGATGAAGTTCAATAAAGATAAATGCAAAGTGCTCCACTTAGGAAGGAACAATCAGTTTCACACATACAGAATGGGAAGCGACTGTCTAGGAAGGAGTATGGCAGAAAGAGATCTAGGGGTCATAGTGGACCACAAGCTTAATATGAGTCAACAGTGTGATACTGTTGCAAAAAAAGCAAACGTGATTCTGGGATGCATTAACAGGTGTGTTGTAAACAAGACACGAGAAGTCATTCTTCCGCTTTACTCTGCGCTGGTTAGGCCCCAACTGGAGTATTGTGTCCAGTTCTGGGCACCGCATTTCAAGAAAGATGTGGAGAAATTGGAGAGGGTCCAGAGAAGAGCAACAAGAATGATTAAAGGTCTTGAGAACATGACCTATGAAGGAAGGCTGAAGGAATTGGGTTTGTTTAGTTTGGAAAAGAGAAGACTGAGAGGGGACATGATAGCAGTTTTCAGGTATCTAAAAGGGTGTCATCAGGAGGAGGGAGAAAACTTGTTCACCTTAGCCTCCAATGATAGAACAAGAAGCAATGGGCTTAAACTGCAGCAAGGGAGATTTAGGTTGGACATTAGGAAAAAGTTCCTAACTGTCAGGGTAGTTAAACACTGGAATAGATTGCCGAGGGAAGTTGTGGAAGCTCCATCTCTGGAGATATTTAAGAGTAGGTTAGATAAATGTCTATCAGGGATGGTCTAGACAGTATTTGGTCCTGCCATGAGGGCAGGGGACTGGACTCGATGACCTCTCGAGGTCCCTTCCAGTCCTAGAGTCTATGAGTCTATGAGGATCAGGGAAGAGACTGAATATAACTTGCTCTGTTATATTGTGCTGCTGCTGTTCCCTTGTGCTTATGGAGTCTCTCCCTCCTATAAAAGCAGCAAAGAGTCCTGTGGCACCTTATAGACTAACAGATGTTTTGGAGCATAAGCTTTCATGGGTGAATACCTACTTCGTTGGATGCATCATGCGACGCTCATGCTCCAAAACGTCTGTTAGTCTATAAGGTGCCACAGGACTCTCTGCTGCTTTTACAGATCCAGACTAACACGGCTACACCTCTGATATTCTCCCTCCTACGTTTATGTTCTCTCCACTCTCATCATCCTGCACTGCATCTTTCTTTCCCCTTTGTGAGTCTCCTGTTCCCTTCTGTCTTTGTTTACTTACCTTCTCTGAACCGTGACTTTTACTGCTCCACTGTGTTTAATATGATGGCAGCCAAGTGAAATTTACCAGAATATCATGATATGCAAGAACTCTGAAGAGTGTTTTAACACATTTTACTTAGCTGTGAGACATTTTCATAGCAAATGGTTCATATTTACAAATGTTATTCATTTTATATGTCCAGAAGATAACACATGTCCATTAGTCATTGAAAAGCTTAGATTGTTATCCTACTATCTAGCCTCTTTCTCCTTACATTATTTTGCTGCTACTTACTAGACAAAACACTCAGTCTACTTTGTTCTGCAAGTCAAATAAAGTTTACTAAAAATCTTACATAACAGTGTGGCAGGGAACAGTAATATTATATGAATATCTGTTTTAGAGATCCAAGCCTTGCAAGATCATGGAATGCTTTACTTTGATGCTTAAGAAGACTTCAGCCGTCAAGAGACACAGGCTGTCAAGCTGAGACACCAAGAATATATTTAAGACTTTTGAACAAACAGCCTTTCCTCTAGGATGATAAATTATTAGATTTCAGCTAATTATGGTCTTTGAAGGCGAAGTTCCAATTGTGCTACTCTCCTTCAACCTAAAAAAAGGCATAAAGAGGGAGCAGCAAATAGATGTGTTTCTGTATTAATGTTTATTAAAACATTATTAAAAGTTTAAGACTCATTTAAATCCACAACATAAAGTGTGTTTAGGGCTCCCACAGCATCCTCAGCACAACAACGATATAATTAATTATTGCATTACATTACAGTGTTGCCATCTCATGATTTTTTTTGTGTGTGTGAATGACAGGATTTTGGCTGGGTTTGGTGCCTGTCCTGAGATGATGCAAGAAGCTCCACCCTTTATGCAAATTTGAGCCCTGCCTGGGGAAGTCCCCTCTGATTTGCTGCATGCCTCACTGGCCAGCCTTTTAGGGCAAAGTAATCAGTCAGAGCTGCTATAGCTAGAGCACTCTCTCTCTCTCCCTCCCTTCAGCAACCTGAAGCCATTTTCAGGGGGAGAGCACAGGGGATTGATGGAGCCCAGCCGCTCTGCTCCCTATTCTTCCACTCTTTTGAGCAAAGGGGAAAGTTTCTATGCTCCTCCCCCCTCACACCCAGCCTGGGAAGATGCTGTTATAGCTCCTCTCTCCCCAGGCCTGGAAGATGGGGGTAAAGAGTCTAGGAGGAGCAGAGATGAGGCTGTGGGGGCTGAACTGATGAGGTGTGGAGGGATGAGTTGAACTGATGTGGGGGAAGAACTGATGCAGGGACAGACAAGACAAGATAGATTTGGATAGTGGGGTGCAGAATTAATTACTGGGGAAATGATGTGCAGATGTGGGCATGAGAGCTCCTGCTGAGAAGGTCAAAATCTCTTACCCAATAATTTTGGAAGAGTGAGAAACAAAATCTCACACACACACACTGTGGATGGGTAAGGGGAGTTAGAAAACAAAAACAAAAACCCAAGACAGACCAAAACCCACTATAATATCTTTTACAAAAAAATTTTTTTGGAGTCTGACATGATTTTTGATCTTCTGAGGTTGGCAATACTGCATGATTTATCACAGCACTGCTCATCCACGATTCTGAAATTCCTTCTACTAGAATGCCCCTAAACATTAAAAGGGTATAACTCAATCTTAATGTTTAGCTGGTATAGCATTCAAGTTTTTCTTTCTTTTTAAAAAAGGATGATCTATGACATTTGGTGGTGTTAAAACTGAAATTATTCCCTACTTTTTAAATAGAACACACTTTATTGGAAAAGTTAGTAGTACGAATGGTTCAACAACTCTCCTGATTTAAATTAAGACAAAATTACATTCAACTAACTCAGCAGTTTTGCATGGACAAGAAAATTCAATTTAGAAACTATGATTGAGATTTTCAGACCAGTGCAGGATTTAGCCATACATCTTAAAAGGAATGGAAGATGTGAGGCTAAGTCCTTTGTACTGCTCTACAAATATAAGGTACCCTGCTATGATGGCTGAACCTAGGCGCCACTTCAAAATCTGCCATATCATTGCATCAAAGATTACCTTAATATGCATTTCCTAGTTTGTATTAATTTGAATTGAAATCACATAATTTTTTTTTAAGTCTCCGTACGTTATGAAAACTATAAAAACAAGCATGTCTTAGAACTAATGGCTCCTTGGAATCTCAAGAGAATATGAAGTGTGCTGGAAACCGGCCCTCTGCTTTGCAGGTTCCTACCATTTTACAAGGCTCTGCAAATGTGTACATGCAGTTGTTCACAGTTAGTTAGTTGCTGAATGCTAAGGTAATATAAGCAGTCTGACTACTGGATGCAGTGTTCATTTTAAAGAAGTGCCATTTCAGTTCCAGCTAATGTGCATCACTTTTTTTTTTTTTTAAATCCATACTCTTCCCCTCCCCAATTTTCATTTTAGAATAGAAAATACTTTCTGTATAGGGCATTTCCTGGGGATTAGTTAGTAGTTCTTGATTGTTCCAGCTCCTTTCATCAAGTCATTAGTCGTCAGAAAATATCTGGTACATTGATCATTATGGCTTAAATATGAACTTGCAGTTATCTGAACTGAACATTTACATATTGCCATGAAAATAACGACAGGTGCTTATCTTGAGCACTGAACAGATTATTCAAAATTTATTGATGATAATACACCTGTGTTTCTATGAAACTTGTGTTTTCTTCCTAGTTTTGAAGCAGAATCTCCACAGACACTTGCTTTCCTGGTATCCTGCTGTGCACCGAGGGACTTCCTGGCAGGATCAAAACACAACTTTGCAACAAACTCTGTGAAAGGTCTGTCCATACTACATCTAATGAGACTGAAGCAAAACTATGTTCGGACAAGAGAGGAGACCTTACCACTTGTGGTTGTTAAAGATATATTGAACTTTTCATGAGAGCTGGGACTAACTAACCTCTTGGCCATATTCTGGCATAGGCAATTTCATGTTACCTTCTTAACATTTCTACTGTATAAGGCAGGGGTCTCAAACTCAAATGAGGGCCGCATCACTGACACCCCCTCTTGCTGCCCCCGGCGCTGCCTCATTCCACCCATTCCATGAGGCCCCGCCTCTTCCCAGCCCCCATTCCTGAAGTCCCCACCCCAACTCCACCCCCTCCCTGCCCCCAGAGGGTGCATGAGGGGTGTGGTTGGGGCTCAGGGCAGTGAGCTGAAGTGCAGCAGGGGGCTGGGGTGCAGGCAGGGGGCTCAGGGTGCAGAAGGGGTGTGGGATGCAGCTGGGGGCTCAGGGCAGGCGTGTGGGGGGCAGCAGGGGGCTCAGGGCATGGAGTTGGGGTGCAGGAGGGGTATGGGATGTGGCAGGGGGCTCAGGGTAGGGGGTTGGGGTGCAGCAGGGGGTTGAGGTTCAGGCAGGGGACTTAGGGCAGGGGGTTGGGGTGCAGCAGGGGGTTGGGGTTCAGGCAGGACACTCAGGGCAGAGAGTTGGAGTGCAGGCAGGGGGCTCAGGGCAGGGGACTGGGGTGCAGGCAGGGATGTGGGATGCAACTGGGGGCTCAGGGCATGGGGTTGAGGTGCAGGCAGGGGGCTTGGCAGGGAGTTGGGTGCAGCAGGGGGTTGGGATGCAGGCAGGGTGTCAGGGCAGGGGATTGGGGTGCAGAAGGGGCATGGGATGAGCAGGGAGCTCAGGGCACGGGGGTGGGGTGCAGCAAGGGGCTCAGGGCAGAGAGTTGAGGTGCAAGCAGGGGGCTCAGGGCAGGGAGCTGGGGGGCAGGGTGCAGGAGGGCTTCGGGCTCTGGGGTGGCAGCGGTGCATACCGGGGCCAGGGCAGGCTGCTGGCCCTGGCCCCACTTTGGGAAGTAGCTGGAACCATGTCCTGCGGCCCCTGGGGGAGAGGGATGCAGGGCCCGCATGCTGCTTGCCGCACCTCCAGGTACCTCCCCCGAAGCTCCCATTGGCCGCAGTTCCCTGTTCCCACCCCCGACTGCAGGGACCTAAGCCGCTTCAGGGAGCGGTGCAGTGCTCGAGGGGGGCAATCCTGCAGCTGTAGTTTGCCCACCCCTGGCCTGGAGGTAGGCCACGGGGTGGGCGAAGGCCGCTTGGTGGGCCACAGGAAATAGCCCCGCGGGCACCGTGTGTTTGAGTAAAATACCTGGTATAGGGTAAAATATTTGTAGTGATCAAAGGATCAGTCTGCAAAAACAGAAATCACTTGTTTCTACCTGCTGTTGTGAATGGTTTAAATAACCAGTTAACATAGCACTGCTAAAGAAAGTAACTGAACAGAAAAATTGAAAAAGATACAGCAACATCTGGTCACTACTGAGATCAGCATGCCATAATTTAATTATGGGTGCCTGCTTCTTCCTTCACATAACTTTTATCTTTTTTCCACAAAATGATTACCTTCCAGTGCTTCTCTGTATCTACCTTAGTAAGAGAGTAGCCTAGATGTGTTTTCAACACATTTCTGAATAATTGCACTTTACATTGTATCCCAGTGGATCTTTTTACGTGATTATTAGTGTGTAGAAAATAGGGGTTCCTGTGGACAAAAGACATCTGCCCATGTTGAATAAGTTTCAGGACAGGGCCCTTAAATGGTAAGTTTGCTGAGGAAGGGACAGTGGGAAAAATTTTCAAAAACATGTCAAAATCACTTAGGAGCCTCAGTCCAATTGAAAATTAATGGTGCTTCAATAGAACTTAAAAAGAGTTTTTTCTATGTCTTTTGGGAGGTACTTAGCACATTTTTGGGTGCCATTCAATAATATGCAATATTTTCTAAGCAATATATTAAAAAAGTGTTAAGAGGCCCACTGGTCAAAAAAATGAAAGCGAGACATTTTTACCCTTCACAAGCTATTTGCTTAATCAAAATTCACTTACTCTCTTTTACTACCTTCACCTCTTACAACTTCCATTGTCACTGTTTTTACAAAGCTCATTTTATGAGATTTTTGAAGAATTATTTATTTGGCACAATTTTTTTTTTTTTACTTATGAGTTACACAACATTCTACAAGGAAGTGTTGCTGCAAGATTTAAAGACTTTCAGAGCATCAGTCAGGATCAAAAGGTCAGAGAAAAAGGGTGGGTGGTGGGAGGGCAGAGAAAAACTGGATGAAGAAACATAAGCCTTATTGCTATGAGCAAAACTTCACAGGGCAATTTTAAAATCTTCCCAGTTTTTTAAAAAGTGCTTAAGTGACTACAATTCATCTCTACCTTCACGTACATTAAGGTGAACAACAGTCTCTCAAGGTTTATTGTGAGGCCTTGTCTACGCTATAAAAATAGGTCTGTTTAACTACCTCACTCAGAGGTGTGAATGATCCAACACCCTGAGCAATGCAGTTAAGACAGCCAACCCCACCTCCCCGCCCCACGCCGTAGACAGTGCTAGGTTGATGGAAGAATTTTTCTGTCAACCTACCACCTTTAGGGGAGATGGATTCCTACACTGAGGGGAGAACCCCTCTTGGCAGGATAGGTAGTGTTGTCTACACTGAACTTCTACAAGTGTAGACAAGTCCCATGCATGCTCAGTATCCGTGTGCACCTGCGTGTGTGTGGATACAGACCCTGACTCAGCAGTTCACTCTATTCAGCAAACTATTTAAACAGTTGCTTAAGTCTAGGCACGTACTTAAGTCCCATTTTCTTCCAGGGGAATTAAGCACATCCTGTACTTCCAGACGTGGCTGGGGCGGGCCAGGGGCGCACATCTCCTGGACGGGCCCTCGGGACGCAGCCCCGCCGTGTCCGGGCAGGATGCCGTCGGCAGCGAGGAGAAGCGGACGTGCCAGCGGGCAGAGACCGCGGCCGGCAGCTCCTGGGGTCCCGCCCCAGCGCGGGCAGCGCCCACATCCTAGGCGGGGCTTTCAACGTGTCCGCGTCCTCCCTGCCCCGCCAAAGGGGAACCCCTCCCCGCCTGCCTGGGTGCTGCGAGGGGCGGCGCGACACCACCCCGCCCGGCCCGTGCTGCGCTACTCCGAGCCCCGCCTGGGGGCGGTGCGGGGCGGGGGAGGCCCCCCAGTCCGGGGGGCCGTGCGGCCCTGAAGGAGCGGCCAGGCCCGCGGCGCTGCCTCACCTGAGTGCCCGACTCCGCCTTCCGGAACGCGTCACTCATAGCGCTGACGAGGCGACCGGGCCCAGCAGCACCTCCCACCCCACCACCCCCTGGTCGCACATGCGCAGTGTAGCACGTCCCTAGGGCGCGTGCGTACTTCACCACCCTAGACTGGCACGACCAGCCCTCCTTGGGGAGCTGATGCTGCACATGCGCAGTGTCGCAGTATTTTGTTCTTTTGCGGTTGCGCGTTACGTGACTGAGTTGGTTCCCTGGGCAGCTCAGCATGCGCGAGCTTCAGGGTGGGGTTAAGGTTGTTATGGGGACGGGTTGATTAGGCACCTTGCATGGTCATCGCTCTATTTAAATTATGTTCTGTGGTCGTCAGAGGCCAACAATGTTAAGGGATGAGATTTGAGTTTATTATCTGGTGGCCAGAGTGAAATAGAAACACTGGGCCAAAATCAGCCCTTTCAAAGTGCATGCAACTCTCACTGAAGGTAATTACATCAGGCAGGAATTTAGGATAACATTTTAAAATGTGGGACTCTAACACCATACTTATCTGGCATGTTCCATCTGCAGGGCTCAAAGCACTTTGCAAACATTACTGTCTTAATCCTGACAACATCTTGGAAAAGTATGACTATCATTACAGGTGAATTCTGAGAAACAGGGGCATTGTCTAATAAAATTAATGGCATACACTGAATGACAAAGGAAATAGTTCTCCATGCAGCATACAGCTTTCGCCTGTGGAATTCACTCCCGCAACAAGTCAGATTCAATTTCTATAGCTGATTTTGAAAAGAGTCTGGAAATTTTTACAAGCCATAATATTTTATTGGAATTATGTAGGCTAAAATAGGGTATACTCATGCCTTAGGGCATAAACATGGGATAGGCCAGGTTTGTGGCTAACCCCATGCAGGCTGTGTCCACATAGTACTTTCTAGTTAACTGCAATCATCTCATGGGGTTGGGGTGAACACCCTCAGGATGCATTGTAGAAATATGGTACTTGAGGGCTCTCCCTTGGCCCTTGCCAAACATTTTCTGACAATTGTCTGACTACATCCTTAGTCTATTAAGCCTTAGACTCTGACATTATTAACCTGCACGGGGACCACCAGTTTTTCTGGTGCCTTCTTGCAGGCTCTGGATTCCATCATCAGACACACTCATAATTTCAGACCACGGATGGGCAGTCCCACCAAAGTGGCCCCGTTGTCCCATCTCTACATGAGGAGAAATTCCGGATGGTGGCCTCCGCTTGGCTGACAACCTCACCTCTGGGTTGGGTAGCAAGGTTCCTCTCGCACCTCCCCTCCTCGCCCATCCTCTGGTTGTCTCAGTTGGTCAGGACTGGACTGGGTCTCACCTTTGTGTTTTTTGGACAGCATGTAGGTCAGCGTCCCCATTTCTGACAGAGACTCCAGTCGGTGTTAGGGATGTAAATATTGGTTTAAAAAGTTAACCGGTTAAACGATTAAAATTATATTGTTTAACTGGTTAACCGTTAACCAAAGTAGCTCAGGCAGGCCTGGCATGGCTGGGGATGAGGTTGCTCTGGACGGCCAGCATAGTGTAGCTGGGGCTAGGGCCCGCTCTGGCTGGCCGGGACTGGGGCCCACTCTGGCCTGGCTGGGGTTGGGGTCCAGCTGCTGCAGCTGGGGCAGGGGTCCCTCTGGCTGGCCAGCCCGATGTGGCTGGGGCTGCTCTATGCAACTGGGGTCCCCCCCACTGGCACGGTACGGCTGGGGCTGGGGTCCATCCCGCTGGCACAGGGCTGCTGGGGTTAACGATTATGGTTGGTTAACCGGTAAGCCTAATGCTAACTGGTTAACCTTTTACATCTGTAGTTGATGTTGTACTATCCTCTCCTATACTCTGAGTGGGAGAATTTGGAGGAACTGCTCCAACACAGTATTTTCCACCACCCATACTCTTGTTCTTTCTTGGGGTTGGAGCCACTGTTAGCAGTGGTCCTTTAGAGTCTGGGCTACCGGCCTAGATCAAAGTGCAGCTGAAAATCTCTTTTGCTGACCCTCTGGTGGTGGGTCTTGTTTTAAATGCCCAAAGTGTCTCAGATAACTACTTTGAGTAGGGAATAGTCCCACACAGCTGTCATGTGGAGGCTTCGGTATATGGCCTGGGCCATCCCTGTCAGGTATGGGGTGACCAGGATGGCCCAGCAATCAAATGGCCAAAAGGCTGCCATGGCGACCCTCTCAAATGTGACTAGGAATGCTTCAAGCTCATCATCTGGTTCCTTTTTTTGTCAGTTTCAAGGGGAGGTTTGAGGCTAAGTTGGGGTTAACTGCTCCCACCAATGAGTTAGATGGCATATTTTGGGGCTGTACCAGTGGCACCACCTGTTGCACCAGCTGTTGCTCCCTGTGTTGAGTGGCCTAATAAGTTGCTGCTGCTGCAGAACCTGTTGCAGTTGTTCTTTTGCCAATTGCTACAGCAACTGGGTCTGTTGTTGATTCTCCAAAATGCATTTTAGCAATTTGTCAAGATCCATCTCCAGGGCTCCCCTCCCCCCTCTTTTAAAAAAAATACACCTCAGGCCATCAAAACCATGTCATGGGTGACTCGTGGGCACAGAGCGAGCTGCTCAGTAGCAGAATCAACAGTCAGAGATCAATCAGGGCCAAGCCAGGTCAAAATAACAAAGTCAGAGTCCATTACCAAATTGAGAGCAACCAACAAGAACTGGGATTGTGCCAGAGCAGGATCTTTCACCAGGGCAGCAATGGTCTTAAGCCGAAGACAGTAAACCAGGATCAGGGTCAGCAGTCTGAGATGAGGACAAGTTGCAGTGAGGCAGGATCCAAGGCAAGAGCCCACTAGAGGTCTGTATTCCTCAGCAAGCTCCTAGAAATGGCTTCATGGTTTATATGGGGAGTGCCAGCTAACTAGGGAACTGTGGATGGCTATCGCTTATGCCCTTTAGGGTGAGACTTCCTGCAGGCCTCAGCCTCTCAGTATGTCTTGGTGGCAACTCTGCCTGGACCCCTAGGGGTGATGAGGAAGCAGTGCCCCCCTCATACCCTGGTTCTAGGCCCATGGGTTCTTACACAGGCTCCCTTTGGTTACTAAGTTGTTGTCTGCATTCTCCATGAATTTTTGTAGCGGGTCAGTCTGAAAGCCAGCTGGCCTAGTAGTCAGGCCGTAGCTCCACAATTCTGTTCAGTCTCTCTGGTCTGGAGGTCCAGGGGGTGGGGGAGCATTGCCGGGTTGTATACAGCAAGCTTCAGCCCCTCCTGTGTGTTTCCTATTTTCCTCTTGGGGCTCTGTCACAACAGGGTGGGGGGAATGCTCAACCCAGGGCCCTAAAGGGGTGCTATAGTGTCCAGAGCACCCGTTGGTCTACTCCAAGTTATACTGCCCCTGGGTCTCTTCCTACCAGGCTGGAGCTCCTCCTTTTGGGGCATGGTCACTGTCTTAGTAGTAGCTGTTTAGTCCGCCTGGGGGATGCAACATCCTGCTCTTCAGGGTCTCTTGTGGATTCCCGCCATCGAAGGGGGAAGGGAATGCAAATTGCCGTTTCTGGAGTGGTCTTACCGGGGCCCTGATCCCTCTGCCCACAGCTCTGGGCCTCAGCTTCACTTCCTAGGGCAGCCCGTATCTCCCTTGGGTTGCCAGTGCCATTTTAAATTGTCCCTCCACCTGGAGCCTGTATCACACCTGCTGAGGTGCAGAGCTTCCCTAACCCAGTATTGCTCCATGCCTTGGTCTGGTATAGTGTGGGATTGGTAAACTCCATCACTCTCACACACACATAATTTTTTTTTAAAGTCAGTCTGTCTTTCATCATCCGTAGCATGCTGTTATTTTTTATTCTGTAGGGAAGACAATGTGCTTGGTACTATACAGTTAGCAAAATTCATTGTTACCTTGACATTGCTTCTAACCTCATTCATGCTTTTTTCATTTAATTATCAATATCATTATCTTTTCTTTGGTTGTAGATGTGACCATCATGCAAGTGTCAAACCTTATCCAATTCAACACTCTGCTGTTTTTCAAAGCTCTCCATTGACTTCATCCACTGACTCACCTCTTTGATCTTAAATCTGCTTGTACAGTACATCTCTGCCAACTCTCTTTGCTCCCTCAGGGTGAAATCTTGTGCCCTGCGAAATAAATAGCAGAACTCACATTGACTTCAATGGAGCCAAGGTTTCACCCTCAATCTTTGCCTCTTTTCTTTAGTTTTATTTGCATTCCTCCACATTTCTGAAGTAGTAGCCCAGAGAGATAGTATACTGCATGAGTGCAGGAGGTAATTCACACTTCCATTGCTCTCTCTTTTTTACAAAATAGAATCCTCCTTTAGTGAAGCAGGGCCAGACAGTAGAATATAGTGTCCAGGGACCTTGCGCACCAGCAGTTCCATTAATAGAGGTAGGAAATTAGGCTGCTTCTGCTTGGCATGTGAGCAGCCTGAGGGTGCCCCTTGAGCCATCAGCACTGTCTATGTAACAGCATCAGCACTGCTTGCATAGCAGTTACAGCTGCGAAAGATGCCAGAGCAATAGCTTTTCTGCAGGGAGAGCAGATGCTATGGGCATGCATCTCTTTCTTTCTGAACTTGTCTGTTAGAGTATCTCCCTCCCACTCAATGCGGATTTTACAGGTTTGGAAAACAGAGTGAGCATCCTGCATGGTGAGTTTCTGTGTTTCCCATTGCACATGTTTAAGATACTCACTGTGCTAGATCAGTGCTTGAGAAGAAAGTGTTTAAAGTTGAATTGCAGCCCTAGGCAAAATGAGTTTGCTGGTTTCTGCTCTTTTCCTACTGAAGATGATATGTCAGTCACAACTAGTTTAATCCAACAGAAGGAGGCTAGTTAGTGTGGGTCATGTGGTTAGTATGGATCCTGGGGAGGAAAAAGCCAGCACAGCTCTCTGAGTGCTCTAGAGACATCAGAATTTAATCTTCAGTACAGCAAAAGTTCTTTTCTTAAAATAAAGCTTAATTTTATATCAACAATTCGTCATTGAAGAATTATTACCGTTCTATTCCAAATTTTACATTTGCCTATAAATTCCTTGAACAAAGATATAGTCTGAGTATTTAAAAGCAAGAAACAAAAGCATTAAGGAAGCAAAAACACACTAGAATCTAATAATATGTCATAAAGACATCTGTGAAAGGCTCAGTCTATAAAAGACATCAACCCTCAGAAGTTAGGTAACAGCTGAGTTAGAAACTGGAATTAAAGTGAGCTAAGTAAGAGCTTCCTGTCTTCAATGTTCATTCTGCCAATGAGTTTCTTCCAACAGGAGTTTTGTTATGTATATTGTCACTTAATGTTCACTTGATGGAACTGTATGGGTGACATTCGTTTGGCACTGGTTTGGGCTTGAATTCTCCTGCTTGGAGAAGATTCTCTCTCCATTTATATTGTTGAATTAAACTCTTTTAATAAAGTCAGTTGCTATTTTTCTAATTAACCTCTAGATTATTAAATACATTTACTCCAAACATGACAAGCCCCAAATTCATTAGGCAGCAGAACTACCCTGAGAGAGACAATAAAAAAGTTTAATTTCCTCTGTGTGTGTAATCTACCCATCTATCAGAAAACACCAGGCTTTTCAATTAAAACCTATCTCAGAGCTGTAAGTAAGATGCAATACGAATGAATAAAAAAGGAAGCCTTCAGGCAGACACTGAATCTACCTGTGGCAGACCAAACAGGGAACTATTACTCATTTTTTGGTGCACCTCTTCTGTTTCCAATCTCATGTGGCAATTCTCTGCCCTAGTGTTCCAAAAATTATGTTGATCACTGACATGATCTGTCAGTAGGTTTCATTAGATCTTTCCTGAGCAGGATCTTTCCTGACACTTTTCACCTGTGAGGAGACCGACATTTTTCCATTCATGACAGACTGAATTACATTGGTGCAACCTCATGGATTTTAGCAATAGTATGATGAGTTCGCTGCATAAAATGGAAAATATCAACTGAGAAGAAAATTTAGCGCATTGATAGCCTTGCCACTTCTAGTGAAATGGATCTGTGGCCTTGACTGAGTTCTGTCATTTACTATGTGAAAGATTCATAGTTGGACACTTTACACTGTTCTATTTCTTTGCTAATAATATTCTTAATATTGCAGATCATGGAGTTACATTAGGGTGAATCAGGCCTATGTGCCAATTCATACCTTGAAAATATTTCCTGTTCCTAAAGGACACTTTTCACCATTTTGCATTATTGAATTGGAATGATCTTTTTGTTGTTCATGCCAGGCTGTATCCTTTACTCCTCTTCTCTCCTCCTTTAGAGCAGCTCTGTCCCACCTCATGGTGGAACAGATAGGTGCTCCTTGCCACAGTGATTAACTAGTATGAGTCATACTGGTTTTGTGTACATTACATGAGGTTATGTTGGGAGAATGGTTTTCATTACTTCTACAGAAGTTGCCTTTATTTGGGACATAATCTGGTTTCATGGATTTAATTTAGAATCCTTAAGATTCTCAGTGGTCAAGAGTGAGTGAATGCTTTATCAAAAACGCTTAATAGCCAGTGATGGGTCTCTGTCAAATTTCATTTTGGACATTTTGGGCCTGATCCAAATCCCTTTGAATCCACTGGCAGGCCTGTATCCCTCCATAGCTGTTCGGATACTCATGAAGGGCCTGATTCTGCACCCATTAAAGTCAATGGCACAGGATCATGCCTTAATTAAAGGCACTTCTGAAAGTGTTCCTCAGTCCTCTGCTATGGCTGCCCAGCTATTGAGTGAAGTAGAAATGATCTTCCTAAAGTCCACCTGTTGTGCCCCCCACAACCCTACTGGAATGTATGCTACATAGTCATAGCCGAGGCCCCTTATAAAAAGCAACTTTTGTAAATGTAACAAAAGAGCTAATCATCCAGCATGATCTTCCCAAGCAATTGGCACAAGCTCTCCTGCAGATTTACATTTAATTGTTCCACAAGGAGGATAATCAGAGATGCATCCATGTAGCTGAGGGTGAGATTTGGGCCTAATGGTGTTACATAGATGTAGCAGAACAGAATTTGCCCCTGATTGTCCTTTGAAAATACTGAGAAATACAGTCAGATAATACTGAGAAATAATGTCCAATGTTCATATCTAACCACTGAATAAAAACAAGAAGAACTGATTAATCCAGGCCATTTGCTCCCTTAAAGGGAAGAAACTGACTAGGGAATCCCCATTTTTACCTTTTTTACACAAATTTAGCATTAAAGTTTCTGTTTTTTGTAATCCCCATAGACCTCCTGTCAGAATAAAATATACATCTATTTCTTTTCTTTTTGATCTTAACATTTGTAAGTAATAAATAATTGATTGCCGAAGGAATTCTGGGAATATATTCAGCTTAAACTGAGTACTAAACTATTTGCAAATGTACTTAGGCAGCAGCCCAAAAGATACATCAAAAGAATGTCAATTGGATATTGGGAAGTGAAGTGTCACCATACGTTAGAATTAAGAGGCATGAAATATAATAGAAGGATAATAGCTGTCAGATCTACTACCAGTAAAAATAGGAAAAGGTCTATTTCTATAGAGGGATATTAACTTTTATTCAAGCTAGACCACACTTTCAACCCAGCGATAGCGCTCTGGATTGCATTAATTTATCTAGTTTTCTTTTAAACCCTGTTATAGTCCTAGCCTTCACAATCTCCTCAGGCAAGGAGTTCCACAGGTTGATTGTGCACTGTGTGAAGAAGAACTTCCTTTTATTTGTTTTAAACCTGCTTCCCATTAATTTCATTTGGTGGCCCCTAGTTCTTATGGGAACAAGTAAATAACTTCTCCTTATTCACTTTCCCCAAACCACTCATGATTTTATATACCTCTGTCATATCTCCGCATAGTCTCCTCTTTTCCAAGCTGAAAAGTCCCAGCCTCTTTAATCTCTCCTCATATGGGACCCATTCCAAACCCCTAATCATTTTAGTTGCTCTTCTCTGAACCTTTTCTAATGCCAGTACAGTATATCTTTTTTGAGATGAGGAAACCACATCTGTACGCAGTGTTCAAGATTTGGGCGTACCATGGATTTATATAAGGGCAATAAAATATTCTCCATCTTATTCTCTATCCCTTTTTTAATGGTTTCTAACATGCAAACCAATTTCTTATTTGTGCTGTCAATTTGCAAAAATTTGTTGAGATTTTGACTTTTCCTCTGCTTTAGGCTGGTAAAGCTTGGATGGTGTGACAGAATTTACAGACCCCACACTGGTACCGAAGGGGTTAAAGGACAGTATTGGGTTGATAGCCCCACGCCTCCAGACCTGCAGTGCATGCTCCAACTGGAGAGAAAACTTAAAAGGGAGCAACTCAGCTCAGAAGATGGGGCTTGGGAGGAAGGCAGACCTACCCTGAGGGCTCCTGAACACAGGTGCCAAAGAAGTCTTCTTGTGTGAGGAACAGAACTACATGCTGATCCTAGTTTGGGCTGAAGGTTTAGTTGTGTTTTATTTTTCTTTTGTTACCTTTTATTGGACTTGAAGCCATGGGGAGAGAGAGATGGTAGGAAGTGACCCAGGGAACGTAACTTGGAGGGCACCCGAAGGTACCAGACATTGTTAACCCTCACAGAGCCCCGACTCAGAGCCTACTGGGGTGAAGCTAAGCCCATCCTTGGCTGAGGAACTGGACTGAAAGGGCCTCCCGCTGAGAGACATTACTGAGTGCATTATCCACTAGACCACCTGGCCCTCCAAGGGCTCCATTACAGATAGGAAGATTGTTTCCTGCCCTACTTTAGCAAAGAGATGGTGTAGCTCTCCAAGAATTCTATTAAGGTAGAGCAGCACAAAACAGCCTTCTTAGGGATTGTCTATGCTTGAAAAGCTACAGCAGCACTACTGCAGTGCTTCTATGTAGACCCTACCTACACCAATGGAAGAGGTTCTCTTGTCAGTCTAGGTAATCACCTACTGAGAGGTGATAGCCAGCTCAATGGAAGAATTCTATTCTTGAACTAGCACTGTCTACGCTGGGGCTTAGGTCGGCTTAACAACATCACCCCTGAGAGATGTAGCTGAGTCAACCTAACCTTTTAGTGTAGACCAGGCTTTATGATCTGACTCTATGTTTGCGTATCCTGCAGTGAAACAAAAGTCAATTTAGTCTGGTTAATCTTTTAAAGTTCACCTAACAACAATAAAGAGTTATTTGTGCTAAAAAAGAGGTTAGTTCTACTGGAAGAAAGGTATTAATAAATCTGACATGCCCATTCAATAGTTACAATCCGTAGCCTGAGCCTGCTCCTACTCTGATCATTGTTGAGAATTTTACCATTATTTCACCTGGGGCAGTTTCAGCCCCATAATGTATGAAGGAAATGCAGGAGGTATGTGGGCAAACTCATCCTTGATGTAAGTCCATTGAAGTCAATGGAGCTGCACCAGAAATGAGATTGGCAGAATACATCAGCCTGTACTGAAGCATTTGATACATGCCTTAACAAAGTCTTGGCTATGTCAAACAAGGACCCTCCACCAGAGTAGATAGCATCATGGAATGGGCCATAATACCCCTGAGAGAACCTGCTTCAATACACACACGCACAAAAAGCCCTCTGATGTCACACTCCTTGTTGTCACCTACCCACCTTGCATTGGAATTCATATGAAGTAGCGTTAAACAATTACAATCCATACTCGAAGGGGACCACATTGTGAAATAAATCATTCCTGAACTTCCTCTTCTGCCCTTTAAACAACCCCCCAACCTTGCAATGCTCATCATCAGAAGCAAGCTCCCTGCAGACCAGGACCCAGCAACTCAAAGCAGCACCAGACCTTGCCATAACAAAAGATGCAAATGCTGCAGACATACCTCTACTGCTGTGATGATCAACATCCTCCACAACACATCTTTCAAGATCCATGGGTCCTACATATGCCTATTACAACGTGCGGTCCAGCTCATCCAGTGTACTAAATGCCCTAATAACAACTATGTGGGTGAAAAGAGACAATCATTATGCTCTCAGATGAACTCACATAGAAAAATGATAAAAGACAAAAACACCATATCATCTGTGTGTGAACGTTTTTTACAAAACAATCATTTCATATCTGATCACCCAGTCCTTGTCCTCACAGGAAACCAGCACACCACCTTCAAAAGGTGTGCCTGGAAGCTCAAATTCATAACTTCGTTAGGCATTAAAATAATTGATTCAGTAAAGACACTGGATTTATGGCTCATTACCATGGCATTGTCTACACTGGTAACTGAATGATAAAACTTTTGTCTTTCAGAGGTGTTAAAAAAACACCCCCCTGAAGGACAAGTTTTGCCCAGAACAAATGCCGGTCTGAGCAGCACTCTAGGAGAGTTCTCCTGCTGACAAAGCTAACCCAGCTCATTGGGGGTGGAAGTTCTTTGTAGGCAGGAGGGCCGACAAACAGCGGGCTACACTGCGTGACTGTTAGTGGCACAGCTGTAGCGACACAGCCATGTCACTATAAGCTGTGTAGTGTAGACATAGCCTTAAATATATAACCTACTAACCCTCCTTTGTCCTACAACTGCAGAGGTGTTCACTACCCACTTCACCTTGAATTGTCTCTTACAACACGTTAACTCCTTATGCTAAAACAATCTGTTCCACATTGCATTTAGCTGTGGCACCCTGTGTACCTGAAGAAGAGCTCCGTTTAAGCTTGAGGACTTGTCTCTTTCATCAATAGAAGTTGGTTCAGTAAAATATATTAATTATCTCACCCACCTTGTCTCTCTAATATCCTTGGATCAACATGGCAACAACAATACTGCATACAACTGAAGTCAGTGGAAGTTTTGCTTAATTAAGGACTACAGAATTTAGCTCTGAGTTATTTAGCTCCTTCAAAAATAGGAGCTATTTTAAAAAAAATTATCCAGAAAGGAGTTTTAAGTTTTAAACATAGCACAAAACTCAAGCTTTATAATCTGGAGGATTTTTCTTCTTCTTATTTATTTACAGGAGTGGCTACAAAGTGCTAAAATGCTTTCCAGATGGATTGGTCCCTGCTCTGAGGAGCTCATACTCTAAGGACAAACAGACAAGGGGACAGAGGAACACAAACAGGGCAGCTTGATTTCATTGTAAGTAGTGCTGCATATGTCTTTAAAAAGGCTGTCAGACTGGATGAAATGGTAACAATTTTGAATCAGTAAACATTGACAGTGTTCCTTCAAGGTAAATTTTTGTTGATTATTTATCTGAATCTTCAGTATTTTCTTCTCTCACTCTCTCTTGGCAGCATGTAGTACTGAAGATGAACCATAGGATTTCATATTGCACAATCTAAGTCATTCAGCCAACAATTTGATCTAAGCCATTGATTTCAAGAATTCACTCTTGGGTGTGTGTGCCTTGGCCTTTGCAAAGATCGATGTGCCCCTTGCTGTGACAACCCCTCCATTATTTGATGACATGCCTCTCTTCTTTGTATAGTGAGGTTTGCATGCTGCACTCTGCATGTGGGTGTTCTTCAAGGCAGGTGGCTGCTACATTCTTCCCTCTTTATAAGCATTATTTTACTTCATTCCTGTGGTAGGATGCACTTTCCCACTGGCATGTTGGACTCTCGATGGCATCAGTGACTTGGCCCAGAAAGCCCTTGCTGGGTGATTATTATAACACTGCCTTCACAGTAACAACCACATGGTGACCACAGTACAAAAAATAGATTTCTTTGATTTTTTCCGCATAGGTTATCCAATCCCTTCCAGTTAAACAAACAACAGGTGAATCAGGCCTAGCCTGCATTGAGAAGATTGCTAATATTCTCCAGCTGCAAGTTTATAATCTTTTTTTTTTGTAGGATGAAAGTAATGACAATGTAGATTCTAAATATATCTGAGTTGTTCTCAGGTTCTGTGATTGTGCTGTAGGCTGTGTGAAATCTGTATTCTATGACATGCCTGACTGCAATATTGCTTTAAGTGAGAATCTGTCTAATGCCAGGAGACAAAATCAGACACACACAAAGACCCAAAGGGAAATATACTGTAGTAGCAGGCTGGCAGTGTTTGCCTGAAACCCCCTATTCTGTTAGCAGGAGATGAGCTTGCTGGAAAATGTTTAGTGTATTGCTTGCTCACCATTACAGGAGGTTACCCACTGTGACAAAGTGGGGGATTTTCTTAGTGTTTTGTGTGAATACTATTTGTGTCTCAGTTTCCCCTGTGTGCTGTGTATTTAATGAGGTGGTGGGACAGGGTGTTTGTTGTTGCAGAGGACCAGGTGTGACCTTGCTTACCACACTGGACCCCAGACAATGGCCTGGAAATTGGATACTGTAGCAACTGGTGACCTGGAGGCCCAACCCATCTTGGAAGTCAGTCAGTTCTGGACGGTGGGAGGACAAAGGGCTGAGGAGAGAGGACCCCAGTGACCTGACCAGCCAGTTCCAACCAGTGGGGGAACAAAGGATGGAAGAGAGAGGGCCCAGGTAACCTTTTTGTCTAGGACCGAAGACAAAGGATGGGGGAGGGGCTTTTGGGAAAGTGATATAGGATGATCGGCTGAAAGGAGGGGGATGCTGGAGTGTGGACAAAGGGCAGCCTGAGCCACCTGGACTGGGAAAGACCTAGATGGATAGTGTTGAGACTTTTTAGGCTCGAGGGCCTTGAGAACCTCCTAGGCTGCGTTCAGAAGTTCAATAAACCCTTCTGTTTTACGGTGACTCAGTCACTGCAGTCTACAGATCAGGATTGCATTGCTCCCTCTGGATGTGGAGGCCCCAGGAGTCCAGAGCGAGTTGGCATCTTCAATGGGCTAGTTTAGGCAGCTCCTCGCCTACCATGCTGGCTATGTGAATCCCGTTCTAAGGTGCCTATTTCTCCCCATTCACTGTATAGGGATTCTAGTACCCGACTTGGGTGTTGTGGATGGTAGTGTTGTTCCTATGATTTTCTATGCACCTAAAAGTTAGGCATTGTGATGCTGAATCCATTATGTGGATTTAGGCCTTAGCCTCTCTGTACCTCAATTGCCCTCTGTAAAATGGGGATAATGCTACTTTTTTAGCACACAGGAGTGCTGTAAGGATAAATATACTAAAGATCATGAGGCACTCAGATACTGTGGTAATGGGATCCATATAAGTACCAAAAATAGATAGACATTTGTTATTTATTTTGATATTAAATTCAATTTATTTTATGTTACGCCCGTTTTTCCCATTTTCAATATGGGCCAATATTTGTATGGACAAAACATAACTACAGCTCAGATGTTATCAAAGGAAAGGTGGGGGTGAATGGAGCGATTCACACCTCCTTTAGAGTTATTGTTTAGGCTCTCTGCAGATTCAGGAAGACAACACTGTTTTCAAGGTTTTCTTACACTTGTTGCCAAGGTTTCCTTCACAAACATGAGGGATTAGATTGTGGAGCACTATTCAGCAGCAAGAGGTTAATTTTGTGGTAAATTCTTTGGATGCAGAATCATGGAGTACACTGCGCCCTGAGTATATGGTCCAAAATTGCTTGCTCCATTCTTTTATTTCTGTAATGCAGTAATGTCAGATGCATCTGACATTTGCATAGCTGTTAAAACATTTCTGCGTTACACAGCTAAAAGATGGAAGGGTGAGCATGGGAGGCATATTCATAGCTTTCTGCTGGACTGGCCCAGGTTACATGAGGAATTGCCTCTCTACATGACCATAAATGTTGATGACAGCTATCCTCAGCTAGAACAAGGAGAGTGCCACTTACATGAATGAGATTCATGAGTGAAAGGGCCAGAGCTTCCTTGGCGGATGGTTCTCAACTGTGGAACTAACTCCTAGATCACATTAGACTGCCTTTAGTTCTCATGGTGTTCAGGGCAACATACACAGGGGCAGCTCTTCAGCTGGTGTGAGCTGAAGTCAATGGGCCTATGATAATTTATACCAGCTGATGCTCAGCTCCAAAATTCACTGTTTTGACTTAGCTTTCCCATAATAAACCAAAAGCAAAGAAATAAAGCCTCTTTAGTAGGAGGGAATGCAAGCAACTTAAGATATAAACCGCGTCAGTCCCCCTCCCATTTTTTAAAAAATTATAATGTGTTCAGCTACCATGGTGATGAGTGTGATATAAATAGAACATAGATTAGCTAGAACTACTCAAACACATTGCTGGATTCTACATTAACAGTAACCACTCAGGAAAGAGAACTGAGAAGTCATTGTGGACAGCTCAAGGAAAACATCTGCTAAATGTGCAAGCAGTGGTCAGAAAAGCAAACAAAAATGATAGACTGTACAGTGAATGGGATAGGAAATAGTTCTAAGAATATTATAATGCTATTATATATATTGATGTTCTGCCACCACCTAAAATACAGGATTCAGTTTTAGTCACCCCTAGCCAGGGGTGCGGGAACAATTTTTATGAGAGGGGTGAGGTACTGAGAACCCTTGAACCAAACTGTCAGCCCTGTATATAACGGAAACCACTTCAAGCCAGGGGGGTGTGCCAGCACCCCCAGCACCTCTAGTTCCAGCACCTACGCCTCTAGCTCAAAAAATAGAAGGGATCCAGAAATGGGCAATGAAAATTAGTAGAGGCATTGAAAGATGTCCATGAAGATAGACTGAAAGTTCTTTGGGGTAGTTCTGTCATTTTAATAAGTGTTTGCTAGTGTCTAGCACAATGGGGTCCTGAATTCCTGATGAGACAAATATGAGTAATGACAGTGGTATATAAAATCATGAAAGACATACAAAAAATAAATTAGGTGCTTTTATTACCCTGTCTCATAACACAAGACTATCCAGTGCAATTGAAAGGCAACACATTTAAAAGTGATAAAGGAAGTACTTTTTTACACAATTACACAATAGATCTTTAACCTGTAGAATTTGCTACCATAAGACACTGACTCCAAGAGCTAAGTAAGATTGAAACAATATAAGTTCCTTACTGAAGCAAGGTATTAGACATTTATAAGGATAATGAAAACAAGACAGTTATATTAAATAGCATAAAATAGTATAAGGGATGTAACCCTTCTTGATTCACGGCATAAGTGAACTACAAAGTTATAGAGTTAGGAAGAAACTTCTCATATTGGCTGGTTATTCCATAACTGCCTGTTTAGAAGATTTATAGATCTTCCTCTAAGCATCTAAGTCCTAGCTGAGACACTACACGCCTTATTCGTCATAGTGATATTATTATGATATGAGTATAACATAATTATGATGCATCTGGTACAAGATATGTCTTATGAAGTGTCATTGAAAAAGTTATAATTTGTTGAAAATGATGATCCTATTTGTGTGCATGTATCATTTTTGTATCTGAAGTTATAAATATTGACTATATATCTGTACTTCAAATGTGGTTACACCTGGGTGACACCCACTAGGCAAAATGCATCCAGTCTAGACAGCTGGTAATGAAGGGCCTATTCAAGGTAATGGGCCATTAGGGGAAACAGTAGGCCTTAGGAGAAGCTTATCCCCCTCCTGGTGAGCCATTCAGTCCAGATAGTCTATGGATAATGGGTGCTATGACTTAGCAAGCCATGAAAGGGGATGTGACCAGACTACATGACACTGAACTCCATTTTTGTACCTGTACTTTTCCACAAACTGAACTGGGGAACTGAGCTTGGAACAAAGGATTCCCACCATATGGAAAAGCTATATAAATTGGGGTGTGACATCACTGGGCCTCACTGTCCACACAGAAATCCTGGAAACACCTCAGGAACAAAGACTGAACTGCGGTAAGTGCTGGTCCCAGGCTAAAGGGATTTCTAACCTGTGTATGGAAACTTGGTGAACTGCTTGTATCATTAGTCAGGGTGAAAAATTGCTAATTCAAATCCTATCAATCTAGTATGTTAGACTTAGTTTGCATTTTTATTTGCTAGGTAATCTGCTTTGATCTGTTTGCTATCACTTATAATCATTTAAAATCTATCTTTTGTAGTTAATAAACTTGTTTTATGTTCTATCTAAACCAGAGTGCCTTTAAGTGAAATGTCTGGGGAAAATCTCAGCTTGGGTAACACCAGTTTGTTGTGCATATCTTTCACACATTGAGGGGAAAGCAAACTTTTTTAATGAGCTTACATTGTACAAATCCCTGTGAAGTGTAAAATGGTATAATTCTGGGTTTATACTTCAGCAGGAGTGCAAGGCTGAGAAGCTGGGAAATTCGCTTTATGTCCTTGAGTGGCGTAGGTAAAGCACTCAGGTAACTCAACTGGGTGTGTGGTGCCACCTGCTGCCATGTTGGGTGATAACAGGGCCTGGTGAGGTTGGCTGAATCTCCAGCAAAGCAGTGTGAGAGAGGCCTGCCCATCTGGGAAGTGAGAGCCCACAGCAGTTCCCACAGCTCCCAGACTGCACCCTGGGTGTGACAACCCGTCACACTGGCCACTGTCTGAGAGAGGATATGGACAACATGGAGCATTGGTCTACTCCACTATGGCAATTTATATGTAGATGGATAGATACGAAGAAAGAAAATCTCCAACAACTTGATCTGTACTCTACAGGTGTCTACTTGCATTGCTACTTATGCTGTCTTGCTGCTTTTTCAATCAGCAACTCGGAGGAAAGATCAGTTTTCCCAGCAATTGCATTTCCACTGACTGGAAAATACCAGAATCTGCTGCATACCTGCAAGAGTGGTACACCGTACCATTGACAACCTTTCCTAATAATTGTATGATGACAGCTGCACAATATCTGCAATTACGTCTCCAAACTCATGTCATATTTCAGCTGATCAAGAAAATAACTTTGTCTATTGTATATGTACTTCTTGAATTTATTGTCTGTTATCTTTATTTTTTGCTACCAAGAAAACAAAAAGTCTGGACCAGCTAAAGCTGCAATCAAATCTTTGTGACTAAGGAAAAGAATATGGTCCTTTGCTGGTCAGATCAGTGAAAATGGAGGGTATGGTGTAAATGACTTGAAAGTAATGGATCTGATAATGTCTACCAGAATTGGATTGTCACCCTGTACTCACTAGAACAAAGTGTAAATAATCAATGCCAAGATGCCTTTTGTCCAGATTTTTTTTATTATAGTTTTCTCTCTGTTTTTCATAGTACTCTGCTTTAATTGTTTTTTTGGAGAGTGGCAGTCTGCCAGCACACAGCCTCAGGGATATGTGGTGGTACTCTTCCAGCCTATCACATCCAGATTCTGCTGTCCCACCTGAGTGGAGTCTGGGGTCCACTGGAATGCACTAAAGTGGTTTGACTCCTTTCTAGAGGGATGCACCCAAACAGCTCTGATGGGAAATTGCACCTTTGCCACTAGATCCCTTGCTTGTGGAGTCCCGCAAGGATCAATTCTCTTCCTGGTCCTATTCAACATCTCCATGCAGCTAAACTGGTCAGGTGACATGACACACAATTTGAGCTATCCTTAACCACATCTGACCACACCACTGTGACCAAAATAGCATAATGCTTGGATAAGATCAGCTCATGGATGAAGAACAGCTGCATGAACCCAAGCAAGACAGAGGTTGTATTTGTGGGCAGAGGAAAACATTGAGTTTGCAGCTACTGTACAGTCCTCTTTATTTGAAAGTACACACCCACAACTAGTCCATTCCATCTTTAGTTTAGGAGTACTCTTGGATTGGGTGCTGCTAAGCTCTCACATAACAGCATTCCTAAGTAACGCTTTCTACCATCTCTAGTGGCTAGGAGGCTCCATCTCTTCCTGGCATATGGTGACCTGGCCTCAGTTGTAAAAGCCTTCATCACCTCGTTATGGGATTACAGCTATGTAATTGTAGTGGGGTGGTCACCCACTCCTGCCCTGAAGCACTGGATATCAGCCCTGCGAGAGGGCTGAGACTGCGAGACGGCTGCTGCTAGGAAAGCGGCAAGCCTCGGCTGATTGAGGAAACAACCACAGCTGTAGCCACATCCCAATCAGGCCACAGCTGGCCTGTATAAAAAGGCCAGTGAGCCAGAAGCTGGTAGAGACTCTCTCTTGCCTTCTGAGGCGGACGGACGGACCGACTGACCAACTGACTGACTGACTGACTGACCGACCGACCGACTGACCTACCTGGCTGCTGGGAGCTGAGCAGGGTACTGACATTGGAGCAGGGCTGGGGGAAGGCCAGAGGAGCTGGGGAGCTCTGATCTGGAATCCTTCCAAGCTGCAGGCCTAGGGTAAGGCCAATTAGGTACTGGAGTTGTAGGGGGCAGCCCACTGGTAGGCAGAGACAACAGGTCCAAACCCGCCTTGCCTATGATGAGTGGCTTTTACACTGCAGTCTGCCCCAGTGAACGGGGGCTAGATGGTGACTGGCAGTAGCCCATGATTGAGGCAAGGTGGGGATAGAAAGTTGGGGGTTCCCCTGGGTGGGGAGACCCTGAGACTGTGGGGCTATTGCCAGGCAATGCCCCAAAGACAAGGGGCAGCAGGAGTCCTGGAGGGACATGGGGCCAGCGGCAAGTGGGATACTGGCCTGCAGAAGGTGCTCTGGAGCTGCAAAATGCTAATTCCCTGAGACAACCAGCAGGAGGCACCGCAGGGGTGAGTCTTGCCTCGTTACAGCAATATACCTGGACAGGAAACCATCAGCCCTTTGGAGACTCCAGCTGGTACATAATGCTGTAATGCATGGCCTCAGCAACACATCAGACCTGTTCTGTTCGCTGGCTTCCTACAGAATATTGAGTCAAATTCAAGGTTTTGGTCCTTCTCTTCAAAGTATTAAATGGCCTGGTCCCAGCATCTCTAAAAGATTGCCTAAAGCTCCAGGATGAAGATTGTTGTTGATAACTTCCCTCCTCAGGTACAGTGGAACTTTCTACTATAAGGATAAACCTTGTTTGTGTAGGAGACAAAGCTTTGTTGAGGGCTGGTCTAAAATTGTGAAACAAATGCCCACAGGAACTAAAGATCATCAGTAACCTCATAACTTTCTGCTCCAAGTGCAAGGCGCACTTCTTCATCCTGCCCTTCTCTAATATAAACACAGACCAGTGTGTACAAAACTCTACACACACAATTCTTCTTCTGAGAAGAGGATAAAAGAAAGAAGAAACAATACATGAGAAATGTTAGTCATGTGATTTAATACTCTGTTGGAAGACACTCAGATACTACAGTGATGAGGATTGTATAAGAACCTATTTAGAATAGCTCCATCCTGTGAGTTGCAAACATGAGACAACACACAGTTGATTTGAAGATATTCAAAATATGATCATCTGTGCTGCTTGGTTACTCTTTTAAATCTGGCTCCTCCTTGATGCCGTTTGAATATTAGGTAAAATTTTATGTCCTGTGTTATGCAAGAGGTCAGACTAGATGATCAAAATGGTCCCTTCTGGCCTTAAAATCTGTGTATCTATGCATATGCCCCTGGGCTCTACAGGGCCTTGGTTTTGGCTCTTTGATACGAAGGGGAAGCAGTGGTATCTCCCAAATCCCAACCACTTGGGACACCAAAAGAAGACTTAACTTACAGTAAATTGACCAGACCAGAGATATTCCCCCTCCATTCTTCCATGAGGAATTAAATAGTTAACAATGTTGGCATTTAAATTGTTGTCACTGGGTAATACCTCATTGAGATGAATGAGGCAGCTCATACCGCTCAGAGCTCATGGGGCAGATCCTCAGCAGGTTTAAATTGTCACAGATCAATGACACAGTTGTTCCAGACTTTCTGCTGACTCATTGCTATATCAGTTATATTTGGTTCACATTTTTGAAGTTTTTCTCCACAACCGTAACAGAGTCTTAAAAAAACCTAAGAATGCTGAGATTCTAGAGAAAAGGATAGTATCTCTACAGAGGTGCCCATATGGGTGCATAACCGCTTTTTCTCAGCCCTGCGCTATATATTGCACAACAGTGTGAGGAAGAGAAAATTTTAGTCAATGAAGTAGGACAAATCCCTATTCTCATATTATTTGATCTTTAATCAATGCCTTGGACTACTTTCAAAGGAGGCTGGGTGATCCCGATCAGGCTTTGAATCTGTAGTTCTGGAGTATAGATATTTTATACTGACTGCTTAAATTGCTAAGACAGCCCTCCCAGCAAACTAAATTTGGCTGGCTTCCATCATGTCATGGTGTATGAGCATATCTTCCAACATTTGTGAGAAAAATGTCATGAGCAAGCATACCAAGTGCATACTCTCAGGTCTGGTCTTCATGAGGAAATTAGGTTGGTATAACTATATCATCTGAGGTGTGAAAAATCCACATCCCTGAGCAATGCAGTTAAACCAACCTAAACCCTGGTATAGACAGTGCTAAGTCGATGGGAGAGTTCTCCCATCAGTGTACCTACTGCCTGTCAGGGAGATGGATATGCTAGTGGGAGAACCCCTTCTGTTAATATAGGTAGCGTCTTAACCAAAGTGCTACAGTTGTTTATGTGTAGACATACACTCAGTCTGTGTTAAGTGACTGAATAAGCCACACGCATAGCGTATTTTTTATCAGCCTGAACATATGGAATTCCTACAACATGGAGAGCAATTTTTTGTTTTTTTTAATATAAATCCCAATCCTCTTAATATGTGAGCCTTTGCATAGAGTTGGAGGTTGAAGAGTAATAGAAATACATACTCTTAGCAGAAGGAAGGTGGGGCAGGATAGCTCAATGGTTTGAGCATTGGCCTTCTAAAGCCAGGGTTGTGAGCTCAATCATTGAGGGAACTGGGGTAAAAATTTGTCTGGGGATTAGCCCTGTTTTGAATTTGGACTAGATGACCTCCCAAGGTCCCTTCCATCCCTGATATTCTATGATTCTTGTGGTTAAGCATTGAGAGTAGGAGTCAGAAAAATGTGGGTTCTAGCTCTACCAGACTTGCAATATGATCATGGGTAGAAGACATTTCCCCATTTGTGAAGTGGTGGCTAATAACCCCTTAGCTGACCAGGGTGTTGAAACTTAATTCATCATTTTTGTTTCAAGCTTGAGATCTTTGCATGGAAGATGAGACTGCTTTGGAAAGTGTTATACTTTTCTTAGTGTGCCAAATACCACCTGTGATTAGGGTGATCAGACAGCAAATGTGAAAAATTGGGATAGGGTGGTGGAGTAATAGGAACCTATATAAGAAAAGGACCCAAAAATTGGGACTGTCCCTACAAAATCAGGACATCTGGTCACCTACGTGATTAAAATACTGTGGGTTCAATTGGAGAGTGTTGTACTGTAAGGTACCTACCTACACCTAAAGAAACACAGGACAAGATTTTTATGATTTAATAGAGGGTTAGTGCCTACGCCAGAAATTGATTATGAAACCTCCTATTGACTGACACGTGCAAAAGGCGGCAGAGTTTATTTCGAAATGGGTCGGCACCCAGAACGTTACAGTCACAGGAACCTCCGCATCTCTGTTGCATCCTTTGCAGAGCTAACTGCTTGAAACAGATGTTTTTGATCGGATCAGCTGCAGCTTGGTCCGTGCGAGACATGGCCTGTGTAGGGTGGCAGGCCGGGCACTAGGCTCCCGTCCTGTAAAGTGCAGAGCAGCGGGGGGCTCTGACTTTCCCTCCCTGGCGTTTCCGGCGCTGGGGTGCAGAGGGCGCTGCCTAGACCGCTGGGATCGGGGCACTGGGCGGGGCTGGCGCGTGAGACCGCTCCCGGGGACTGTAGGGACCGGGCCCTCCCAGCGGGCAGGACCCCCAAAGGGAGCCGGGTCACGTGGCGTGCGCGGCGCATGCGTCCTGAAGCCCTTGCTGTCAGCCGGCTGCATGGTGCGCGGGTTGCCCGCGCCGAGGCAGTGAGGGCCGGGCGAGCCGGCGGTGGCAGGCAGCGGCCGGGGCAGGCTCAGCCCCGGCGGCCTGGATGGTTGTGTAGGGTCCGTGGTGCCGCCTCCCGAGCATGGCGAGCGTCCTGCCCCCGTGCGTGATAGACGGAGGCACCGGGTAAGTGCGGGCAGGACCGGCCCGCCTCGCAGCTCCCCCTTCCCCCGGGAACGGGCTCCCCTCCGCCCGCCTCGCAGCTCCCCCTTCCCCCGGGAACGGGCTCCCCCTTCCTCCTCCCGGGATCGGCCTCCCCTCCCCCCGCCTCGCAGCTCCCCCCTTCCCCCGGGAACGGGCTCCCCCAGCCTGGCCGCCCCGCAGCTCCCCCCTTCCCCCGGGAACGGGCTCCCCCAGCCTGGCCGCCCCGCAGCTCCCCCCTTCCCCCGGGAACGGGCTCCCCCAGCCTGGCCGCCCCGCAGCTCCCCCCTTCCCCGGGAACGGGCTCCCCCAGCCTGGCCGCCCCGCAGCTCCCCCCTTCCCCCGGGAACGGGCTCCCCCAGCCTGGCCGCCCCGCAGCTCCCCCCTTCCCCCGGGAACGGGCTCCCCCAGCCTGGCCGCCCCGCAGCTCCCCCCTTCCCCCGGGAACGGGCTCCCCCAGCCTGGCCGCCCCGCAGCTCCCCCCTTCCCCCGGGAACGGGCTCCCCTGGCCCGCCTCGCAGCTCCCCCCTTCCCCCGGGAACGGGCTCCCCCGGCCCGCCCCGCAGCTCCCCCCTTCCCCCGGGAACGGGCTCCCCCGGCCCGCCCCGCAGCTCCCCCCTTCCCCCGGGAACGGGCTCCCCCGGCCCGCCTCGCAGCTCCCCCCTTCCCCCGGGAACGGGCTCCCCCAGGCCGCCTCGCAGCTCCCCCGCCCCGGGAACGGGCTCCCCCGGCCCGCCTCGCAGCTCCCCCCTTCCCCCGGGAACGGGCTCCTCCAGGCCGCCCCGCGGCTCCCCTCTTCCTCCCCACCCCCGGGAATGGGCTCCTCCGGCCTGCCCCGCAGCTCCCCCCTTCCCCCGGGAACGGGCTCCCCCAGGCCGCCCCGCGGCTCCCCTCTTCCTCCCCACCCCCGGGAATGGGCTCCCCCGGCCTGCCCCGCAGCTCCCCTCTTCCCCCGCCCCCGGGAACGGGCTCCCCCAGCCCGGCCCGCCCCGCAGCTCCCCTCTTCCTTCCCCTGGGAACGGGCTCCCCTGGCCTGCCCCGCAGCTCCCCTCTTCCTCCCCCCCAGGAATGGGCTCCCCTGGCCTGCCCCGCAGCTCCCCTCTTCCTCCCCCCCAGGAATGGGCTCCCCCGGCCTGCCCCGCAGCTCCCCTCTTCCTCTCCCGCCCGGGAACGGGCTCCCCCGGCCTGCCCCACAGCTCCCCTCTTCCTCTCCCCCCCCGGGAATGGGCTCCCCCAGCCCGCCCCGCAGTTTCCCCCTTCCCCCGGGAATGGGCTCCCCCAGCCCGCCCCGCAGCTCCCCTCTTCCTCCCCCCCCGGGAACGGGCTCCCCTGGCCTGCCCCGCAGGTCCCCTCTTCCTCCCCCTCCCTGGGAATGGGCTCCCCCAGCCTGCCCCGCAGCTCCCTCCTTCCCCCGGCCTGCCCTGCAGCACCCCCGGCCTGTCCGGAGCTCGCCTGCCCAGGGAACGGGCTTCCCCGGCCCTCCCCGCAGCCCCCTCTTCCCTGGGAACAGGCTCCCCATGACACCCCAACCCGGCCTCGCCCCCCTGTACCCTTTGGGAGCCAGCCCCTCATTCCCCCACAGGGGCACCATCTTCTCTCTGCCCCTGAGGAATCTCCACTACTGTCCTGCCCGTTCTGCCAGGGAACCACCTCCCTCTGCTTCCCTTCCTTGCTGGGAGCCGACCCCTAACCCTCGGGAGGCATCCTCCCTCCCTCACCTGGGAAATCACTTCTAGCTCCCTGTCTCATAGTCTGGAGACTCTCACACACCCTCCCTCCCTCCCCCTGCAGATGATCTCCATGGCACCAGGACCCTTTCATTAATTTGTGTTAAAAATCTTTAATGGATCATGGTTAATATGTGAATTAATTACTCCAAATGACTAAGTTAGCAAAATATCAGAGTGGTAGCTGTGTTAGTCTAGATCTGTAAAAGCAGCAAAGAGTCCTGTGGCACCTTAGAGACTAACTGACGTCTGTTAGTCTATACGGTGCCACAGGCCTCTTTGCTGCTAAGTTAGCAAAGGGATAACAGTTGGGAAGCTGGCTCTTTTATGCTGATAGTCATTTACATAGAGCACATCACCGGCCACCGCCAATACCAGGAGTGAGCCGACGTGGCTCTATGCACTCACGGGGGGAGGAGGCCTATAAACCCCCCCTACTGAACCATATCCCCTAAGCCCTAAAGCCACCGAACTAGATCCCACCATGCGAGGGTCATCCTGTCCCCATTACCTGGCCTGCTTACTTATACCCATGACTGCGTGTAACCCACTGTATGAGCGATGTACCCTCACTGCTTCCTTACTGCTTCTTGATCCCACCCACCATACACCCCGCATTGGGGTACCTTGCAGACTGTATATGTTATGTGCTAACCAATTCCCACATACCAGCGTCCCCCTATACTCTGTATGTTGCCCCCAATGACCAACAACTGACGCTTTGAACTCTTTGTATCATTTTTATTTAAACATTTTCTGGGTATTGGGCATCTTCTCCCAGTTTTTCCAGATCATTCTGGGACTTTATCTTGCTTGCTGCCTGTGATGATGAGTGGGAGATGAATGAAACTTTGGGAAAGTTCTAGATAAGCACTTCATTGGAGAGTAACATGAACACAACAGCTTCAGCGCTCACAGCCCATAGATGTGAAAGGAGGCAGGTTGCCTCTCTGAGGAACAGATCCTACCACTTGTTTTTGGCCACAGAATTTATTGACCATTCCTGTTGTGTCATGAGTGGAAGGCACAGAAACTACTTTAACCTGAGGCTGGAGTAGCAAACATATAGTAGCTTCAGTGCCAGAGTGCTCTGAGGAGGGGAGGAGATCTTGTCCCCCAAAGAACTATTCAGCAAACACCTTGGCAACTCGAGCTGTGCTCTGAGATCAGTCTCCCAACAGAGTCAGGAAGACAACACTGCGTTGGTTGTGTTTGTTTAACTTTTGGAAAATTATGTTCTCAATCATAAAAGCTAAGACTTTTTTTTTTGTTTAGTCTAGAGACACTGATAGGTGAGCTCCAGGCCAATGGGGAGTGGTTTGAGCATTAGCCTGCTAAACCCAGGTTGTGAGTTCAATCCTTGAGGGGGCCACTTAGGGATCTGAGGCAAAATCAGTACTTGGTCCTGCTAGTGAAGGCAGGGGGCTGGACTCAGTGACCTTTCTGGGTCCCTTCCAGTTCTGAGATAGGTATCTCTCAAATTTGCCGATACTTTCAGCTAAGGCACTGGGGCTGTATAGTAAAGCCCTGGGGCTTCCCCTGGTTCTAGTCCAATTGCAAAGAGATATGCCAGAGATGGCGAAACTTACTGACCCTCCAAGCAGTATACAACAATCTTCAGAAGTTCGAGAGCCAGGGCACATCTGCTGGGGCTTGGGGCTTCAGCCTCATGGGAGGTGCCTGACTGGGCTCGGGGCTTCAGCCCCACTCATTCTAAAGCCCCATGACCCTCCTCCCTGCTGGGCAGAAGCCCCTATCCCGCCACTCTGCTGCAAGGCAGAGGTCCCAAGCTCTGCCCCCCCCCCCAGTCTGGTAGATGGAGTATGGACAGAGGAGTAGGGGGCTCCATGAGCTGCACTTTAATGGTAAAAGAGCCACATGTTGGTCACCCTTGGGATATGCTATTTAACTTGATACATTTCCCATACAAGCTTCAGATACTTGATTCAAATTACCAAGGAAAAACTTTAAAATGCAGATGTTTGGGAGTGCATAACAATAACTGAAGGATAAAAGTCCTTACTAGAACAAAACAGTTGATTAACATTAAAAACGATCCCTTCCCCCAATCCTCCAAACCTTCTCTGGGGAACTCAGAGTGAAGGTTAAAGTTAGAAGAACCTGAAATATTTAGAGGTATGGACATTCATAATTAAATTAGCCAAACTACCTTTATTCTGGTCTGGAGAGATGCTTTCCTTTTTTGCATCTTGAATCCTGAAAATGTGCACTACACAGATTGATTTTGTATTTTCTCCTACATATATCTCTCTGACACTGAAGTCTGATGCTTTGTCCATTCATTAACCTTTGTTCTTCTCATGTAAGTAGGTCTACTAGGTGGTTTGTACATAGGAAACACATAGTGTCTCGGAGAGTTGCTTAACTGGTGGACATTTGGAATTATAGGGGTGCAGGAAGTGGGTATAGTGGGCTAGCTGGGAACTTATCATGGCAGCTGAACGGGGATGCATATCTCCCTTGTCAGAAAGATGAATCTAAAAAACAATTTGAATTATTTCTCCATTGATCTTCATTTGCAAACAAAGATGTGATAGGAAGTATTTTCTATCTGGGGTGACCACTGCTTTTTAAAATATCTTAGTTTGCAAACAGCTTGTCTGACTAACTTCATTTTGGTGGACTAAATCATCCTTTCTCCATGGATGATTTTACTTAGTGATCAGTTTACATGTTCACATCAATCTCCACATGGAAAAGGTCTATCTATTTTAAGACCATTAGAGCTGATTGCCTTTCTGACACTATTTAAATTGTTGTCAGCTTTCAAAACTAGTTTTATTGCCTAATCTTTAGTCATTTGTATTAGATTGCTACTAGATAGACCCTGTAAATTGTGTGCGTGTGTGTTTTTTGTTTTTTTTTAATCTGTATCATACAGTTTTGCTACAAAGTGTGTGTGGGTGTGTAAGTTAGAAAACTTTACCTCTTTTTTGCATGCGTGATAATTCTGGACCCCCTTTTTTTAATTCATTTCACATTTGTTAAAAATATCCTTCTTTAGCCCAATGTCATCTGTTAGCTTCGAGGCAGATATTCCATTGTTTGTGGATTTCTGGGGGAAGAAGTGGTAGTCCAAAATTGGGCTTAAAGTGGAAATTCAGATACACCTCTAATTACCGAAGTATCTACTGCCACTCCATAATAATCTTTGAACAGCCATAACCCACCAACATTATATTATTCCCTCTGTTAACCCTGTTTAACCATTTATTTGATCTCTACTCCCTCTTGTTTTTTAGTACTTCTCAAAATGTTGGGGAATATGTGAGCTGTGTTGACCATAATGTCTCAGAAAATACAAGGAACTCAAACTTTTGTATGGAAATCCTTCACTGATATTTAGCTTACTCCTCTGCAGTGGGGGATGTGACATACTAGAGTACAATTCAGACCAGTGGGCTCTGTCACCCCTACCTTGCAGCCTTAGGTGCTTTACAATGCCTTGCTGAAGCAGCGTAGGTGGGAGGTGCTTTAGCAAGGCATTCATGAAGGCTTTTGGCATTAAGTAACAGATTAATAACTATCACAGACTCCAAAACTTGTTTAAAATTACAAGAACTGTTGTATCCCTGAGACTTGAATCAAAAAGCAGCAAGAACTGAGTTAATTCGAGAGCTTCAATAGCAAGGTTTATCTTTGAGTTTTGACTTTGCTACTATAAAAGTAGAAGCAATATCAGTGAGCCATGTATTGAGGTGGATAAAGTAAGCCACCTGAGTTTAAGCATTTATACTTCTAGATTATATAGCTTTAGGTGTTATGCTCCAAAAGTCAATTCCTGGGTTGGAATTTGAATCGGAAATATAATCATTTTAAAAAAAATGAGTTAAAAGTAGTTCAGGGTGCTGTATCCATTTCTGAGTCATCCTGTCATCTTTACAATTCACTCTTTCCTATTTTAAAAAAGTTTTTCTCTACTCACACAAGAAAGTTGATTAACCCTATATGAGAATCAGTAACATTGATTATACCCAAACTAAACAACTGAAAAAAGATATCTATTTCTCTGCATGTAATATACTTTTTCTAATGTCTTTTTTTCTATTAAGCTTAAGGGTTACTTGTCACAACAGGTTATACTTTTCAGGCAAAAGTATAACTTTTAATAACAGTGGTCCTTTAAATGCCTTTTTAAAAAAGCATCTTGGTCCTCTTAAATGGTTTCTCAGCTATCATATATGCTCAAGAGAGTTTCCAATAGGCTTCTATCTCATTGGCAATAAATACTGTAATTTTTGTGAAATTAAGATGTAATTATAAGCATCGCAGGATTTATTCCTCAATTTACAGATCACAGGACATTGCATTAGCATAATTCTACTATCTTGTAATAGAGGAGAAAAAAAGCAAGGCATAAACTGAAAATTCAGAAAAAATAAGAGTAAAAGAACTGAGGTTTTGAGGAAATAACCATGACTTTGTTGTCTTCAGTCCTATGTGAAGAAGAAATAAAATATCCAAAGTTATTGTCTTGAGATAATTAATTAAAAAGGATTCTTTGCTGCTTACAGATCCAGACTAACACGGCTACCCCTCTGATACTTGTCTTGAGATAATTATCTTAATCAGAAATCTACTTTCCATTGGGTAAAGCCTATGCCTCAAGATCCATAGGATATTTTTTAGCAGAGAAATTCAGTCAAGGACATTAGTAAGCCTGCAAGATTGTGAGCTGTGCATTTTTGTTGAGCATTCTAAGTTACCCTACAGGCCCCCTCTGATGCATCGTTTAGGGGAAAAAGCTGTTTCAAACTCCAGTCCAAAGAGGTTCTTGAAACATGATTTTTTTTCATATGAAGTTGTAAAATGGCAAGTGAGATGAGTCTCGTAAGTATGGAGGAGTCCAAATTATGTACTCTGGGAATGTGAAGGAGGTGTAAATACACCAATTTAGAGACTCTCTGAATTTGGGTCAGTGTTTATTTTAGAGAAACTGATCCTGAATAATTTAAAGCTTCCGGAAATGTATACATATTTTTTCTTAACATTCAGTCTGTCAGACTATTGGATCTCAGTATGTTGAAGTAGGACCATGAGATTATTTGTGGGGTTCCCACTTGATGCCTGTCCCATTTGTGATTAAATGGAGTTGCATCTAGCAAGGGATGTGAAGGGTAACATGGGTTTCTACAGGTATGTTAGCAACAAGAAGGCGGCCAGGGAAAGTGTGGGACCCTTACTGAATGGGGAAGGGAACATAGTGACAGATGATGTGGAAAAAGCTGAAGTACTCAATGCTTTTTTTGCCTGCGTCTTCACAGACAAGGTTAGCTCCCAGACTGCACTGGACAACACAGTATGGAGAGGAGGTGAACGGCCCTCAGTGGTGAAAGAACAGGTTAAGGACTATTTAGAAAAGCTGGACATGCACAAGTCCATGGGTACAGATCTAATGCATCCAAGAGTGCTGAAGGAATCGGCTGATGTGATTGCAGAGCCATTGGCCATTATTTTTGAAACCTCTTGGCAATCAGGGGAGGTTCCGGACAATCAGAAAAAGGCAAATATTGTGCCCCTATTTAAAAAAGGGAAGAAAGAGAATCCGGGGAACTACAGACGGGTCAGCCTTACTTCAGTCCCCGGCAAAATCTTGGAACAGGTCCTCAAGGAATCCATTTTGACGCATTTAGAGGAGAGCAAGGTGATCAGGAACAGTCAGCATGGATTCATCAAAGGCAAGTCATGCCTGACCAACCTGATTGCCTTCTATGAGACAACTGGCACTGTGGATATGGGGAAAGCAGTGGATGTGATGTATCTTGACTTTAGCAAAGCTTTTGAAACGGTCTCCCACAGTATTCTTTCCAGCAAGTTTAAAAAAGTATGGATTGGATGAATGGACTATAAGATGGTTAGAAAGCTGGCTAGATTGTCGGGCTCAGCAGGTAGTGATCAATGGCTCGATGTCTAGTTGGAAGCTGGTATCAAGTGGCGTGCCTCAGGGTCGGTCCTGGGGCAGTTTTTGTTCAAAATCTTTATTAATAATCTGGATGATGGGATTAATTGCACCCTCAGCAAGTTCATAGATGACATAGATGACAAAAGGGTGTCATCAGGAGGAGGGAGAAAACTTGTTCACCTTAGCCTCCAATGATAGAACAAGAAGCAATGGGCTTAAACTGCAGCAAGGGAGATTTAGGTTGGACATTAGGAAAAAGTTTCTAACTGTCAGGGTAGTTAAACACTGGAATAGATTGCCTAGGGAAGTTGTGGAATCTCCATCTCTGGAGATATTTAAGAATAGGTTAGATAAATGTCTATCAGGGATGGTCTAGACAGTATTTGGTCCTGCCATGAGGGCAGGGGACTGGACTCGATGACCTCTCGAGGTCCCTTCCAGTCCTAGAGTCTATGAGTCTATTAAGGTGGGGGAGAGGTCTAGGTTGGATATCAGGAAACACTATTTAATTGGGAGTGTGGTAATGCACTGGAATGGCTTACCTAGAGAGGTGGTGGAATCTGCATCCTTAGAGATTTTTAAAGCCTGTCTTGACAAAGCCCTGTCTGGGATGATTTAGTTGGTGTTGGTCCTGCTTCAAGCAGGGGATTGGACTAGAAGACCTCCTGAGGTCTCTTCCAACCACACATAATATTCTGTGATTCTGTAATTCTAAATCAGAGAAACAGAGATCTTTTAGATTACAGCCTCGCTTGTTCTTGCGGCAGGCATTTGAGCAAAGCCCACTTAACAAAAAACAAAGTTAAATATCAGAGTTCTTGAGATCCTATTCATACTCTGTAGAAGCATGGTTCTGTCACTCACTTAGTTGAGTATTCACTACAGGCTTCATCATAAAACATTAAACGAATTCTTATGGCGCTAATCATAAAGAGTCAGTTTTGTTCATAAACCAGCCCATTTAGGGACTGTAACTGAAACCTTTCTGAAGCCTTAGTAAATTGTCGGGCTCTCTGAAGCCTTAGTAAATATCCACTTCAGAATTAGAGCTATAGCATATGTCCAGGTAAAATTATGTCATCCCTATCTTGTTAGCCTTGAAAAGGTTTTAAAGAGACCAGTTAATATAAAAGTACGATCCTTTTGTATAATTGAAAATTGGGGCTGGATCTTAGAAAAGATTTTGAAATGGGCAATATCTAACAGGCAAGGTCACAGCTAATTTGATTTAATTTCTTAAGCTAAACAGACTGATGGTTAATGAGTTTTTACAGTACATACTCCATAAAGGGACATTTATTGTTTAAGCTGCTATGTGGTAAGGAGGAAAACACTTGCTATTATAGGGTAGCCTAACAGTGTTTGAGCTGTTTGTAGTGGGCTCTGTGGAGAGTGTAAGATTTTAAATGTGCCTGTGCATTGACAGTACTTGACAGTGCAGCTCCCTAGCTTTGTGTGGAAAGAGTGCAGTTTACCTGCATCACACTCTCCGTCTGCTTTTATCCTGACTTGAGGGGAGAGCACCTTTGCAGGGGGAAGGCAATTCAATCTTCAGGATACCCGTTGTTGTTACTTTTGTAATGTGGACACTTGTGCATGAGGCAGCCAGTTGTAGTCTCAGATGTTAACTACTGTTGCTCGCTGCTGATCAGAGCTAGATAGCAACCAGTGATCTAATGCAGTAGATTTAGGTTCCACATTGGAGCACCCATTTCCAGGGCCTTCTGTTTCTCTTCTCTGTTGATCGGATATAAAAGGAATTTTTCTGACTCTCTCGACCTACTTGTAATGATTTCTTCATACTCTCCATTCTGTTGTCAAGACAATTTATCCATTAATTGTCACTGCTATGAAGTAGGTAAATATCACCATTTCACAGATGCAGGAAATTGAGGTAAAGAAGTAGGATGAAGTGATTTGAATTGCCAAGTGGAAAGCCTTGATTTAAATAATTGATTATAATCAGCTTTTTCCATTTGTATTTCAGTTATTTGCTAAAGAAAGGCACATTCTGATTAGTTGATATAACCATTAAAAATGTGGATTTATAACTAAATAGCACCTTTACACTAGATTTAGTACATCTTTTTGCTATATGAGGGGGAATACATTTTAACTATATACACTTGTTTAAGCAATTATATAGCTTAATATTTCAGATTCTTATGAACTGTTCATGTTTAGTATGTTACAAAATGGTGAATGATACGTTACTTATTTACTAGATAATTAACTTTTTGCTTCTGACTTGTGTCAAGCTACATGAAGATGGTATTTAATTAAACACACAAACCAGCATATAACACTTACTTTTATTAAACAAAACCTTAAATGTTTTGGATACTACACTTTTTTTCAAAACATGTTTCACATTTAGAACTAAATGATTTACTAAAGGAACAGAGGGATTAACTTTAGTCAGTGAATTAAACAGATTATTTCAGGTCAGCCTGGAAAATTTTCACATGTGCCTAAGTGAAAGTGACTGGAGCTTAAATTCTCACTTGTCTAGATCTCGTCCCCTCCTTCCTCATTTTTATTCATAGACTGGAAGAATGAGACAAGTTTTCCTGCTTTTTCAATTCCCAGTTCTATTTCTCAACTTTGAATGAATGAAGAAAATATTATTTCTGTTCCCGCAGAAGAGGCTACTGCCTGTTTGAGTCTTCAGAAAACTCTGGTTCCAGGTGCTTTGCTAGTAATATCTATCAGTAGAGTCATATGACTTTCTTTTAAACTTCAGCAAATGTGTAGTGTTTGAATGGTTCACCTCCAGCCTTGAAATTTATTATGGCTGTCATTATTGATGGGTGATTATTAGATGCCCATGTCAAGGAGCAGCATCTTCTTCAGTGGTTAGGCATCTATCCTGGATTGATAATATTCACAAGAAAATGAGGCGGAGTACGTGCTAGATCCATCTGCTTTTTTACTGCCTGCAATTTAACTGTGCTATCGGGTATTTCTTTCTCCAATGTTTCAAAGTTGTTTCCAAATTTCAACAGCATTGCAATACAGCAGCAATCTTTCTGCAGTTTGTCCAAGGCCATGGAAATAGGTTTCAATATATTCAGTATATCTTCTACATTTCTGTTTAGTCCAATGTTTACTGCTTTGGCTGTGCTAGTTTCATTTATGTTGTTCTCAATTTTCTTTACAAATTGTTGTCAGAATAGGCCAGTTCTTAATAAGTAGCTCAAAACAGTCAGCCACTGAATTCCATCATAGTTCTTGCAGGAGAATTAGTTTCGATTCACTTGCTCTCTTCAGTGAAGCTGAAGGAAGTGTTTTGTAATGGAAGTATTTTGCAATTTCAGCAACATTTTCCTTTATTTCGGGAGTTATTTCAGTTTTTGGCAGAAAGATGCATCAAATAAGCCCTGTACACACATTTTAGAAGTGTCAGATTCTCTTCATTATCTTCTAGATTTCTTCTAGTTTTTGTTGCATTTGCAGCATTGTGCAGGACAAAGCTATGCACTTGACATGTGAATTTTTGTTCAGTTTGTTGTAGCTTTGACTGCTACTTCTTTAAGTGTTCTGCTGTATGGGCATTTCCTGAAGTATCAGTTGTTTCTGTAAGATAGACAATGCCATATTCTGTTGTCACACAATCACATATTGCTGAATCATAATGTACATTGCACCACCCATCAAAACTCAGGTAAACCAATTTCCTATCAATGTTTTTTGCACACTGTTCAATTTCCTTTTCATACGCTGTATCCAGCAACCTTACAGCATCGTCTGCTCTGCCAGGTTTAGTATATCCTGGTCATAACGATTGAACCATGTCAACGAAATGTCCCTTCTGAACAAGATGAAAAGGAAAATAGGTTGCGTAAATGAACCAAGTGATCTTTTCATCTTGAAGTCAAAATGAAGTCATATTGCAGTTTGCTGGTCCTGATTATGAACTCATCCTTGGTTTTACTAGACAAAGACAGCCTTTTTTTTCTTTTTTTGATACAGGTAATTTACTGACATATGTTTAGTTGCAGCATTGCGGGTTATACCAGCAGATGACTGAAGTTGTAGACATTACAGATGGTGGTACTGTTGAGATAGTGCACAGCTTCATAAGCCAGGAGAGCAATAGGTAGGCTGGGTTTCCCAGGATCATTATTGACAATTCCAACATTCCCAGTGGCAATCTACTAGTTGGGAAACAAAGTGCCTGATTGCAGCTTTCTGAGAAGTCCTGTGTCCTTTATCTTCCCTGACTAGCTCACACTAATGTCAGTGAAGCACTCCCAGAGTTCCACCAGTGCTTGCATAACCATAGAAAAGTAGCCTTTTCTGTTGATATGCTTTGTGGCAAGATGATCTGATATCAAAACAGCACACACATGCCTATCTGTCACTCCAACACAGTTCAGGAATCCCATTTTTGCAGATCCATCCACTTTTGTTGCTCATATTGCTGAGAGTCACAGTCCGACATAGCAGAGGTGATTAGTGGTTCAGCACACTTGCATGCAAGTGGCCTCCAAGGTGGATTTCCTGACTCCAAATTGATTTATAATGGACCAGTAGCAATTGGTGTTGCAGATTTCCACATTGCGATTGCCACTCTCTTCTCCACTGTCAGTGCAGCTTTCATTTTAGTGCTGCTGTGCAGGAGGTCTGGGGTGAGCTCTGTGTGTAGATCCAGGAATGTTGATTGGCGCATCTGAAAATTCTGCAGTCACTGCTTGTCATCCCAAGCCTACGTTACGATGCGTCATTTCTTGGGCCCAGAAGTGGCACTCTACCATCTGCAGCTGCTCCGTGCATGCCACCAACAGCCTTGAATTAGTTCTCATTATGTCCAACAGCAATCTGTCCTCCAAGAAATCGTCATGTTCCCCACTGTTTTGGTTTTTCTAGTGGCTTTGCAAATACTGCAAGATTATATACCCTCTGCTTGCAATGCTCATGATGATAGTGCAGAACTGTGCAGGCTCCATGGTTCTGTCGAAGATGGTAGATGGTAAGGAGGGCCATGTGGGTTTGTGGGATTTTGAGAAAAGGCACAAAAATTATGAGATGCAGGTGACATTATGGGATGGAGGCCATTGCACACTTGGAAGTTGATCACATGCTCCCAGTCATCCTTACACAACTTGTTTTGGACCCATTATACATTTCCAAAACTTCCCAAAAGACAGTGCATTGGATGGTCTCTTTTACAACCTGCAGCCCTGACTGTTTTTTCCTCCAATTCCCAGGTGTTTAAATCAACACTAGAGGCTGCACTCTGAAGAATGTTGTCCCTTTTCCCACAGTGTCCTGCTTTGACAACAGTGTTGCTCCTTTCTGGCTGCACACTCTCTGCTCCTTCTCCCTTGCTACATACCCCGCCCGCCCTTACCTCCAGAAAAACAAAAGAACTAACAACAATCCAAGACTTCTGCTTGTGTGACTCACATGTCTTTTGCCCTGCAGTGTTTTATTTGTTTAGAGACAGAGAGGGAGGCAGTTGAGAAATTTATGGATTTCTGGTTTTGTGTGGCTGTCTGTATATACCTGCAAAGAGGCAGAGCAAGGCCATTTACTTGAAGTGCCTAGAACCATCCAGAAGCAAGGGCTGGTAGTTACTGGGTAGATCAGTATTTTTCCATGAGCTGGATAGTAAGTATCCTTGTGAGTGGAGTTATAAATATTCATAATTTGAGCCAATCAGAGCTCAGGTAAGGAGAAGCTATAAAATAGGAGCATGAGACTATTCAGGCGGGTTCAGTGGGTGATCCTGGTGAGATAGCTGATGGTGCCTTGTAGAGTCAGAGGCTGGGTCCCAGTGCCTGTGGTGACTTTGCCAGTCTCTTGTACCAAGTAGCTCAGCCCCTGTGTCCCCCACAGGAACAAGTCCTTAATATAGTCCAGGCCTTACGTGCCATATTTATAAAGCTTGACCTAGATGTTCCCCCCATGATTCTTTTTTTATGGAAAAGTAGCCTAACTCAATTTTTGATAGAGATTCATGCATCTCCCAGGACCCCACCCCCTATCCAACTCCCCTGCTCCCAGTCCCCTAGTTGCTCTGACCCGTATTCACACCCCAGCCCCTTGACAGGCCCCCCAGGATCCCCATGCCTATCCAACCCCCCCATTCCCCATCCCCTGACCCTTATCTACACCCCTGCCCCCTGACAGGCCCCCCAGGCCCTTATCCAACCTCCCTGTCCCCTGACTGCCCCCCAGGACCCACCGCCTCTTATCCAACCCCTTGGCCCTCTTACCATGCCACTCAGAACAGCATGTCTGGCAGCTCTGCCACCCGTTTTGCCATTCTGGTTGGCAGGCACACGCAACCCAACCACCCAAAGCACTGTCCGCGCGGTGGCCTGACTGCAGGAGAAGGTGGACAGTGTGGAGGGGCAGGGGGCTAGTCTCCCGGGTCGGGAGCTCAAGGGGTGGGTAGGATGGTCCTGCAGGCCAGATGTGGCCCGCAGGCTGTAGTTTGCCCACCTCTGTTCTAGAAGTAATGGATATCCGCTCACACCTAGTTTTTATTCATAGATAGGAAGAGAGAAACAAACTTGCTTGCTGTTTCAATTCCCAGTTGGTTTCTTAACTTTGAATGAACCAGTTGTTGAACTTAATTAGTCGAATAAACTGAAGTGAAGAATATATTCTCTCTGCACCTGCAGAATAGGTAACTGCTGTCAAAGCTGATTTAACACGTCAACAAACTCTAGTGCCAGGTGGATATACAGTGTTTTTTTTTACCAGTTCAGTGGTTTGACTTTCTTTCAAACATCAGCAGCAAAGATGTCCTGCTTAACTTAATTTTTTTGTTTCTAATTTATATGATTAAACAGATTATAGTAATATTAGGCCTTAATATAGGTTATGAGAATTTCAAACAGGTTGATTTTTAAAACTGAAAATGATTTGATTTAAATTGGATTTTTATTTAAATTGATTTTTATCCATCCTGTGAAGATGTTAGTAACTTGCTCAATGCCACAGAGAAAATCTGTATCAGAGCCAGGTTTAGAACTCTAGTTCCTGACTCTCTGACTTGTGCTTCGAACCAACTTCTTGTTCTCATCTGCCTCCATTAGATAATATAAACTTAACACAGAATGAGCTTAGAGAGGTAACTGTGAGTAGTCATTCTGCTAACCCTGTCAATGACAATAGGGTTGCACAGATGTTGGAGAACAGAAGCTGGGAATGGGCCACAGGGGATGGATCACTTGATGATTACCTGTTCTGTTCATTCCCTCTTGGGCACCTGGCATTGGCCACTGTTGTAAGACAGGATACTGAACTAGATGGACCTTTTGGTCTGAGCCAATCTGGCTGTTCTTACGTTCTTAACAGAATAATATGTCCTGCAGAATCTTTTCTTTCTTTCTTTCTTTTTCTTTCTTTCTTTTCTTAACAGGTGATAAGTGAGATGGAGAAAACCTAAACTGAGTAGACAGAAGGAGGAAAAATACTTTTTCACTTGTAAACTAAGAATGTTTGATACTTAAATAATTAGGCATAAATATGGAACTCCACTATGTGACATTTAGTCATTTTTCAGAGCAGAACTTTGCTTAACAATGTAGATGGTCCATATTCTTGTTTGGCTTTCACACCGCAAGAAGCATTATTAGTGTCTTTACGTTGTATAGTCAGTATTGAGTTTGCAAATGAACTGATTTTTTTTTTGATGCATCTAAAGACCTACTGATAGCTCTTTTAGGTACACAAAACTTGGCTATGCAGGAGATACGGAACCACAGTTCATTATTCCATCATGTAAGTAACTTTTGCCGTAGCTTCTGATGTACAAAGTTATTCACGAAAATGATGAGCAATAAATAATTTGCTTTTCAGATCTTAACTCAATCTTCTAAGGTCTCTTTCCATATTTACTATATCTGCATCCTTGACTCGAGTATAGCTAATGAAAACCCCTTCCTGCAGTTTGCCAGGACTATTCCTCATTAAATCAGCTTCTGGTTGCTATGACTGAGATGAAAAGTACCTAGTACCGTTTCCTTCCTATCTCTATTGTTTTTCTTCCAGGACTCTGGCTTAGACAGAATACAAGGTACTTCCTCTCTACCTGACTCTGTGGTTACAGCTTGGGTAGTATGTGGGAGGCCTCTTGTCAATTTAAGTACTGAAATGCAGGTACCACTTGGAAGCAATGTGTATCCATCTTTATGCTGACTAGGACTCTAGACAGAGTAAAAAAAACCCAACCAAATATTAAATAACAGTGTCCCTGGGTGAGAGTCGTATACAGTATACTCCTATATATCTGAACTCCACATTATCAGAATCCCTTCCTTGTCCCCCAGCATGAGATACATGCTGCAGATGGCATAGAATTCATGTATCTCATGCTGGGGGAACAGGGAAGGGATTCTGATAATGTGGCGGTTTGGATAATAGAGCAGAGCCCCTAGCCAGGCTGGGAGGAGGAGGAGGAGCAGGACAAACCCATAGCTGCCAGGGAGGCCACCTTGCTGCTTAATGGCTCTTGCAGCCATGCAGGGAGCCTGTTGCAGCCCAACCGTCACGGGAGTCAGTGAGCAGGATTATGACAGCTGAGCTGCAGAGGGCTCCCTGTGCTGCTCCAGGCTGGTGATACCCAACCCCGGCCAAGTGCAAGATTTAGAGAGGGAGGCTGCAGTCCTAATAGGGCAGAGCAGAGATCCCTGGCCAAGATTCTGCTTTGCCCTGCCAGGACCACAGCCTTCTCTGCACCTTGTACCTGCAGGGATTGGATATCACTGGCTCTGCAGCAGTGCCGGGAGCCCTCTGCAGTTCCCCTGTCATGGCAGTGGGGCTGTGACACTGGAGCTGCAGAGAGCTTCCTGTGCTGCTGCTGGGCTGATGACACTTCATTCCTGCAGATGCAAAGTGTGTGGAGAGGCTGCAGTCCTTGCGGGGCAGAGTACAGACCCCTGGCCAGCACTGTGAGGAAAAAGAAGAGCTCCTGGCTGTGGGGGAGGGCACCCTGCAGCTGAATGGTTCCTGCCCTCTCAATTGTCTGAATAAAATTAATAACCCTCACGCTGTTCAAATAAGAGGAGGTTACTTACCTGTAACTGGAGGTTCTTGGAGATGTGTGGTCCCTATCTGTATTCCACTCAGGGCTATACACCTGCTCCTGTAGCTGGAGCTTTTCAAAGTAGTATTGCACAGTGTCTCAGCATGCGCCCTTGTCTTGCCTCCTGTTTTCACCCAAGGTGATAAAGGGTGGGGTGGACTGGCCATGTCTCCAGTTCTTTCTCCACTGTAGACCTACAGAGCCGTGGCAGAGGGGAAGGAGGATGGGATTGGAATACAGATAGACCACACATCTTGAAGAACCCCAGTTACAGGTAAGTAGCCTCCTCTTCTTCAAGTGATGGTCCCTGTTGTATTCCGCTGAGGGTGATTAACAAGCAGTACTTAGATAGGAGGAGGGTGTGAGGAAGATGGTCCTTTGTTCTATGCTTCCGCTTCTGCACCAAATGAGGATAATGAGAGGAAAAGGTGTGTACCGAACTCCATGTGGCCGCCTTACATATGTTTGCAAGGGGTTTTGTCGTGGAGTGCAGCTGTGGTCGATGCTTGTGCTCTCATGGAATGGGCTTGTATCCATTCTGGTGGGGAGAGCCTTGACAAGTGATAGCAACGCATAATGCACTCTGAGACCCACTTAGAGATTCTCTGGGTGGAAATGGCCTATCCTTTAATTCTCTCCGCTATGATGACAAATAGTCTGAGAGACTGCCAGAATGGCTTTGTCCTAGCGCCCTATGCACATTTAGGGAATGAAGCCACTGTTCTTCATTTGAGGCATGTGGTTTTGGAAAGAAGGTAGGCAGATGTATGGATTGGTTGAGATGGAACTGGAACTACCTTTGGCAGAAACTAGGGAAGGAGTTATGGAGAGACCTTGCCTTATGGAACATGGTAAAAGGGGGGTTTGCCATCATTACTCCCAGGTCACCAACCTTTCTCGCTGAGGTAAGGGAGCAAGGAAAGTGACTTTCATGGAGAGGGGAGAGAGAGAGAGGGTAGGAGGCCAGCGGTTCAAAGAGTGAGTTCACTAAAGAGATACGGACCTATTGGGAAGCAATGGGCTGAATGAGCAGATATTTACTAAAAGGCCCTTCCAGAATTGAGTGGTCAAGGTGTGGATAAAAATGGAATGCCCGTCCGCTGGAGGATGGAAAGTACTAATGGCTGCTGCATGCACTCGGATAGAGCTGAGAGCCAGCTTTAGGGGCAAGATCTTGCTGTTGGGCCCAGGACTTGTACCCTTTAAGGTTGGAAGGGACCATTGTGTTCATCAAGTCTGACTTCCTGCACATTCAATCTATTTCTCCATGTTAAGTAGTCTCACACCTATTGTCAAACTGTCTGTAATGAGCTATCTTGATTATCACTACAAAAGTTTTTTTTCTCTTAATTAAATAGCCTCTTAGAGTTGGTAGGACAACTCCCACCTTTTCATGTTCTCTGTATGTATATATATCTCCTCACTACATGTTCAGTTCTATGCAGCCGATGAAGTGGGCTGTAGCCCACAAAAGCTTATGCTCAAATAAATTTGTTTATCTCTAAGGTGCCACAAGTACTCCTGTTTGTTTTGCAGAACCTAATCCGGCCGTTCTTAAAATAGCCCCCTAAACTCTGGTTGAGTTATTGAGGTCCTCAAATCATGGTTTAAAGACTTGAAGTTATAGAGAATTCACCATTTACACTAGTTTAAATTTGCAAGTGATCCAGGCCCAATGCTGCAGAGGAAGGCGAACACCCTCCCCCCACCCAGGTGTCTGCCAATCTGACCTGGAGGTGAAGCGTGTCCATTTGCCTGGTGGTATCGCCTTGTGGAGGCCTTTCGGCTACTGGAGAGGATATCTTGCACTGCCAGTGAGCATTCCCGTACTCATGGAAGTGTCCATCCAAAACCCATTCTGTCAGTTATAGTGTCCATGGGTCTGGATGCCTGAGTCTGCCATTGTTTTGTGTCAGAAGTTCCAGAAATGTCTGTAGCAGGAGTGGAGGTTGTTTCAACAGACAGAGAAGATGAGGGAGCCAGAATTGGCAAGGTCAGAATGGAGCAATCAGAATGGCTGTCACTTTCTCCTGCCAGAGTTTATGGAGGAAGTGGGGTAGGAGTGTGTGTGTGTGTGTGTGTGTGTGTGTGTGTGTATGACATAGTTCATCTGATCTGACCATTCCATGACCAGAGCATTGCCAGTGAGTGGGCACAGAGTACTCCCCTGGATCAAAATTGGGTACATTTGGTGTTGGTGTGAGATGCCAAAAGGTCTCTGATTGGTGTACCCCAGGGACCAAAGATGTCCACGATTGTGTCGTGCAACTCCCATTTGTAGTCAGTTGCAAAGTTCCTGCTGAGAAAATCTGCAATCACATTCTAGGCGCCAGGCAGGTGGGCTGCTGATAAAAGGATATGTAGTTCGATACACCATTCCCAGGGGCAAATCACTTCTATACACAGTGCTGGGGACCTTGTGCCCCCTTGTTTGTTTATGTAGTATACTGTGGTGGTGTTGTCTGACGTGATGAGGACGTGGCAATAGTAGATAGCTTATAAGAACTTGTGGCATTCTTTGTGTACTGCCCTGAGTTTGAGAATGTTTATATGCATCCTGGCCTCTTGCGTGGTTCAGGTGTCTTGTGTCATGTGATCTCCAGTGTGAGTGCCCCAGCCTGAGAGTGACGCATCTGTTGTGACTGTCACGGTCGGCGAGGATGGGAGGAAGGGCATCCCAGAGCAGACTTGTATTGGGTCTATCCACCATTGAGGAGAAGAGATGACTTCTGGTGGAAAGTTGAGCATGGTGCATAAAGGAATAGACTCTTTGCAGCTATAGCTGTAGACAGTGAAGGTGCAGGTGGGTAAAGGAGGTGATGTATGTACACACTGCCATGTGCCCTAGGATGGAGAGGTAAGACCTGGTGGAGACAGAAGGATTGGACTTTATCTGTGCTATTTGCTCCACTATGCTCTGGAATCTGTCTTGTGGCAGATAAGCTCAGGCAGAGGTTGAATTGATGCGAGCTCCTATGAATTCCAGGGGCCGAGTAACGTACAGAGTTGATTTTTCAACGTTATTTCTCACTTCTAGGGAGGAGAAGAGTAGGAAAAACTGGGATGTGCATGCTTTCATGGCTAGGCCCCAACGTGGGGTCTGTAGCATGGATACTGGTTGATTTGGATCTCCAGGGTTGGGGGAGTGCTCTTGTATTGCTCAGATTGATGTTTGGGGGGTAAGGGGGCTTCCTGGCCAGTATCCGACTTTGGGCCAACAGGATGCTTCTTGAGGTGGAGAGCTCAGCCTTCCTGTGTACAGGCTGTGAAGGAGAGGCAGATACTGCCGTGTAGCCTTCCCCCAAACAGTATAAACGGTGTTGGTGTTCGTTGCTGATGGAAAACGAGCGAGGGCAGGCAGCACAGACTTTGAATCCTGGCATCTTCAGCATAAACCAGTACCCAGACCTGGGAGCTGCTTGCGGGTAAAGGGGGGAGAGATTGTTTGGGGAGAAGAACTGATGAAGTGGCATCCCAAATCCTTAATTATAAAAAATACTATGAATTACCAAAGTACAACGAAAAACAATAAACTTTTATCTAACGAATGAAAATAACTGCTTTTGTTAAAAATTTTTTGAAACTACGTCACTAACAATGAGAGGGCAGCAGAAGCTCCAACTTGGACCACGTGGCCGTGAAAAGGAACCGGAGACATGGATGATCTTCCCCACCCTTTATCGCCTCAGGCGAAACCATAAGGCAATACAAGAGCGCATGTGCGGACCGCCAGGCAATACTACTTTGAACAGTTCCGGAGGCGTGGCGCATGTGCATAACTCTCAATAGAATACCATAGGGACCATCACTCGAAGAAGAATCGGCAATATACTGCACCACTTTTTGTGGTGCATACGTGCTGTGCCCATAGCATATTAAAATGGTCTCGTTATTTGGATTTGCTACCTATTTTTATTTATTGATCCATATTAACACCAAAAATGTTCAAATCTAAATTTGATACCTTTCTAAACTCCACTGATTTTAGTTGTCCTTTATTTCAGTAATGTCTTGTAGTCTTGTATCTTATGCTTAAAAACTTTGTACGGACTACATATTGTCTTAACTTTGAGGTGCTAATTATGCTTCTGCTGTGTTTGAAAAGGTTTATGGGACTTTGTTCAGTTAATCTAACAAAACATCTAGTTTTCTAATGTCCACAGTATTTTTTTGCCTGCCTTGAATGCTGACTTTTTTGGAAAGATGCTACAAGGTAAGGAAATAATAAATAAGCCCAGATGTCCAAGGAATTAACTGGGGAAGCACTCTCTATCAGAACTGTAGTGCAGTAACTATGTAGTTCAGTTAACATAGTTTTAAGTATTAAAGCAGTTTTCTAAATCGAAAGAGTTTATAAAGATATATGTATGTGTTGTGCTAAATAGGTTTATGTATTCACCATATGGTAGAAAATATTTCCAATAACTATTAATTTAATGTAAATCCTGCTTTTGTCAATTGGAATGTTTTGTGGGGGTCTGGTGTATGTTTCTGAAAGAAGTTTTCAAACTGAAGAAGTCCTTTATCCTAATACTATTAAAAGTACTCTAAAGTGATTATTCTGCAGACTGCTTGTTCTCCATTATAAGTGGTTGAGTGTGTGATTCTGGCTTACTGAAACAAGATTGTAAATAAACAGGCAACATTTTATTCTGTTTTTATTTATAGTTTGCCCTAGATTTCTTGCTGCTTAATCTTTCTGTCTACACCAGCCTTCTGCTAGTGATTTTAGTGATAGTTGCCGTCTGCTAAAAGCAAGCATGAATGTCTCAATAGGCTTCTCTGTAGGGCTGCAAATTGATTTTTTTTCTATCAGCCAGAATAATGGCTCAGTAATTTAATGTTTTCGAATATTTTTTTCTTGCTCCCACTTCATCTTTCTCTTAATTCTCCAACTTGCCTGGTATATTGAGATCCAGAAAAACCTGTCATTTCCTCACTTCAGGAGTGCCTACTGGATTGGAAATCAAAAATACACAGTTCTCTTGAGTGCTGTAGTTGGTAATAGGGGAAATTTTTAAAGTGGTGTGAGTGAGAGAGAGGGGATGTAGTCACAATTCTCACTCATGTTAATTGGAGATAAGTGACCAAATCCCCTGCACTGCACTGAAAGTGTACCCATACATATTAGTGTGTCAGCTTATCACTTCCTACATGCCAGTCTTTGTTTTCGAGAAAAGAAGCCTTGCTTGCTTTATTTAAAGCAGGAAAGGGGAATACTTAACACCTCACATTGTTCTATGTTTAGAAAAAGTTTCATTTTAATGTATTCTTTTGTGATGGATTGTTTGTTTGTTTATTTAGGTATTGCAATCAGAGAGTCAGCAAAAGTAGGTGACCAAGCCCAGATGAGAGTATTGAAGGAAGTTGATGATTTAGAGATTTGGAGATGAAGCCATAGATAAACCTACCTATGCTACGAAAGTAAGAATATATAATGAAGCTTTAAACATCTTTCAGAAATCTTTTTGAATTGACTCTGTATTTTTTTTTATTGTAGATGGTTTAAATGCCTGTAAAGAAGATTTGAAATAAACACTTACCTGAAGTTTGCTATCATTACGTATACTAGTAATTGCAGTTGCAGAATGAAAGGATTGAATTTAGTTGGCTTCTGTTTAGCATGTGCGAATTTGGTTGGTTGGCCTCTTTTAAAAAAAAAAAAGTTTTATTAATGCTTTAGTAACGGTTGATGACCGATCCATTTTGGGAGGGTCCATTAATATAATGCACTTTCTTTTCACTAGTAATGTCAGTAGCTGATACTCATAGATACCAAATCTTTTTATTTCCTCTTGCTGAAAATTACATGAGACTTGTATTAATGATAAAATTACTGACTGTTTTGGTACTGATCAGTTTACTTTGAGAAATGTCAGAACATGTCCCCTGGCCACTGGCACCTGTGCACAGGGTCATCCTATAAGTCCACTTCTCTGAGAGTCAGTTTTTCTTTTTCCTCTAAAGGACCCTTTTCTGTGGAGGATTAATAAAGTAAGGTGTATGTTAAATATTCATAAAATACATATCCAATATTACTTTCTTATATATTAGCTTAAGCACCAACTGTGTGCTGGGCACTAAACAAAATGCGAAGATAGCCCCTGCTTATAGGAACTAAAATAATAGATCTAAAATAACATAATACTGAAGTCTTGGTTTTTCTTCTTACCTCTGATCATTCATAGATTGCAGAATGCTTACGAAGGATAAGTAGTATCATTATCCCTAGTTTACAGATGGGGTAACTGATGCACAGGGAGGTGAAGTGCCTTTCCCAGATCACACAGTAAAGCAGTGGCAGAACTAAGAATAGAACCTAGGTCTTCTGACTCCCAGTCCAGTCCTCTATCCACAAACAGAATCATAATGAGACACCCAGGAGAGGATGATGACCTAAAAATTATTGGCTTTCTTTTAAAAGTAGAACAGTGACACAATGTTTATAGAGGCTAGTATTTATGGTTCTCATAGAAGATACTAGGATTTTGCTTCTCATGTTCATTGTATTGTTACCTATTGGCTCATACACTGACATGTTTAAAATGTTCTCTTGCTTCAGTGGCCCATACGACATGGTTTTATTGAAGACTGGGATCTCATGGAGAGATTCATGGAGCAAGTAATTTTTAAGTATCTTCGCGCTGAACCTGAAGATCATTACTTTTTAATGGTGAGTAATAGAACTGGGTAAGAAAATGCTTCCACAAATGGGAGATGGTATAGTTGTGGTGGATAACATTCCCAGCACAAGTAGGTTTTGTTATGTATATAAAGCCTAGAAGACTTTTGTAACTTTTCATTTTTTTTATTGCTGTAGAAATAATATGTAAAATCACATTAGAGCCAGTTTCCAGTACACTTCTGAAACAGGCTTCTTGGTTTGAGCTTTATTTTTTTTAAAAGCTTTGGATGGCTTGATTGAATTACAAATGCAGCTTAAAATAATTGGCTGACTTCAGTCAAACAAAATAAAGCATTACAGTGAAATAGGGGGAAATGTCACTTAGCAATATGCTGTATGTTAGCAATCATGTGCACAATTATGTATTACCTTCTGTGAAAGGTTTCTGTTGAAGATGAAATTAGTTACTTAATACAAAATGCTTTTTGAAAAATCAGTGGTTTTGCATAGGAGGAGATAAATATAAAGAATACATAAGTCATAGCTGGATTTTTTTTTTAAATAAAGACCACTGGTAAGTAGTTAAGGTCCCAAATTGGATCAACCTTGAAACTTGTTCACCACTAAACATCAGGCTGTTTATATGAATTGTTTGGAAAGATGGTTGTAATTTATTACGCTAAGTAGCTGTATGCAACCAGATTTCCTTGTTTGTTTTGCAGGATTCCACGTAATCTAATTTTAGTTTATTTTAAAATTAATGTACATTCTTTCATCTGTTTTCCTTGGTAATTCATCCCCTCCCAGGTAGGAGTAGCAGCAATATGAAGAATCCTTAGACGTTAAGTCTGCTCCCTGTACATAATGCAGATTATCCCTTATACACCAGTCTTGCAAACACACATACTCTGTGTTTAACTTTATTATGGTGAGTAGTCATATTGAGATCAATGGGACCACTTGCAATAGGAAAGTGAGGCAGTTGCACAAGTGTTTGCAGGATCAGAGTCTTACTCTGGATGTGTTTCCTCCTTACATGTACTTATATGTCAAAGTCTTACTACTCATTGTGCTCACATGTACATGTATGTCATTTCTGTTCACATGTCAAACCAAACTTTTTTCCCCTAATCATCTGTAATTTTTCAAAGAAATGTTAACAACCATGTTGTGGAAGGTTGGGCCTGTGTCTGCCCACCAAAGAGTAAATGGATCAGATCTGTTTACCTGGGACTGGTTTGGGATTCTTGAGTGCACTCATAAACTTAAAAATTGGGTTACTGCTGCATCAGGAGACAAGTTTAATAAAAGTCTGAACTGCATTAGATATTTAATAAGGTGACTTTTCTTTACAGACAGAACCTCCATTGAACACTCCAGAAAACAGAGAGTATCTTGCAGAAATCATGTTTGAATCTTTTAACGTACTAGGACTTTACATTGCTGTTCAGGTGAACAAAATGAATCTATACTTTTAAAGTACGATATAGCTAGAGCATGTATGTCTTCTGCAAGCATATACCTGAAATGTTTGAAGCAGGATCTTCTAAGATTATCTGTTAACGTGTTCTATCCATATCTAAATAGTAACTTTGTTTCTTATCTAGGCAGTGTTGGCCTTAGCCGCATCTTGGATTTCACGGCAGGTTGGTGAACATACATTAACAGGAATAGTCATTGACAGTGGTGATGGAGTAACACATGTAATTCCTGTGGTAGGATGCAGTTTAAGACCTAAAATTGTTTGTGTGACTGTGAAAGTTTTCTTGGTCTTCAGTTAATAGACCAATTTTATTTTTTCTGGATTTTATGGATATTAATTGTGACACTGTGGAGGGGTATTGGAGGTTAGGGAAAAGGAATGTGTATATATAATGTGTTAAAGGGACACTGTCATTAGTTTTAGAACCAAAATATAGACAATGCATTAGAAATTTATGCAACAGAGGATATGTAACTATAAATCAGATTTTTAAAATTTTAAACTTTTTATAGTGGTGATATTTATACAAAAGTCAGCATTTTTCAAATGAGTTTTTTTAATGTGATTACAGTAGTTGTGGTTTTGGAAAAAATTGAAATCCAAGTTCATTAAATACCATTACAGCTCTTTCTCTTAGAGGTCAGTAAGAACTGCCATTCTGGGTCAGACCAATATGTCCATCTTGCCCAGTATCCTATCTTCCAACATGAAGGCCATGAAAAAGGAGTCAATATGCCTATTGGAGATTCTTATTCTTGTATAAATCCTGCCCATGCATCCTGCTGTATCCAAATTTTTCCCATGACCAATATTTGTTAATACTGCTCAAAATTGGAAAATTGGTCTGTGTAGTGGATATTCTCACATGATGAAGAGATTTCATCTTTGCCTGAATGTGTAGCACTTTTCTGTGCAAGTTCCATATCCAAAAAGTTTTTGGTTAGACATTAGTATAGTATTCTATCTTTCGAATATGGGGTATTTCCTCATGCTGTTGTAAAAAAAAATTAGAGTACATGTTGCTTGTATGAAACAAAGGCAAGCTTATATAAACACAGCACAAGCATCTAGTCCATTTCTAATTGCCTAAACCTCTCAGGATACAAAGATGTAATCATTATTTATGCACTCTAATTTCTGTTCCAATTATGGCATCCAATATATTTGCGAAAAAGATAATGTGTCTGAATGACATCTAAGTACTGAAATATATTATAGTGCTGTGGGCTTCATTAACATTTTTAAGCTTATTGCATGTTGGTAGTTATCTATACCTTGCAGTATTTGCTATATGGAACTTAAAATGGGAACTACTAGAAACAACACAATCTTGCCATATGAATAGTCATTGCTGTATTTACTATTATTAGTTATGGCCAATATATTACTCTGTTCCTTTTTCTCTTGTCTTTATTTATTGCCTTTTTTAGGATGCATTTTAAAACATCACTTTTCCTGACTGCGTTTTTTGGTCACTTTCCCTTCCTTTAATAGTTTTTGTTGTTGTTTCTTCGGTATTTTTGTAACCTTTGTTCTTCTCTATCCATTTTTAAGTTTCATGCAGGATACCTGCTTTCTCTTCTCATGAGTATTTTTTGCCTTTTTAGATCTTTCCTGAAAAAGACCTCATGGTTGGAACGTCTCTATCTTCAGAATGCATTTAAAATTAACCTTTTGCTTTTTTTTTTTTTTTTTAACATTCACTGCTGATTTTTATATTAGATAATATTAAGCAGCAGCATCAGTTCTGCAAATAGTAATCAAGGGCCTTAGCATCATCAGGGTTTACAAATTTGAGGTCACTTTGAAAGGTGCCAAAGTTTCACTTTTAGTTTTTTTAAAAAATCCAAGAAGCTGCTAGGTAAAAATGAACATTATATTCTTCTGTTAACTTTTGGTACTTCATACACCAGCTTTTTCTAAGCATTTTTTTTTCCATAGGCAGAAGGTTATGTAATTAGAAGTTGCATCAAACATATCCCTATTGCAGGTAGAGATATTACATATTTCATTCAGCAGATCCTAAGGGAGAGGGAGGTGGGAATTCCCCCTGAACAGTCTATGGAGACAGCAAAAGCCATAAAGGTAAAAATTTGATGTGAAATTTACCTTTCTTTTAAGAGAGGTAGATTTTTGTGTTTTGTTTTAACCAGTGGCCCTTTTTACATATACAAATATAGGAATTGTCTAACTATAATTTCCCTTCTATATCAGTTCTTCACAAAATGAGGGGGAAAAGATGTAAAGGGGAAACAAAGAGAAATATGAATAATCATCAAGCAAGACTTTTCTTTAGAATTAATATGTACTTGTTTTAAAGGTGAAATTTGGATTTGATTCAGGCTTTAGAGTTTGCTTCAAATTTGGACTAGGCTAGTTAAGAAAATTCTCCATAAAACCTGGACCTCTGAGTCTTGCATATATTGCATAATATTACTGGGATGATCACCTAATTCTAATCATGCAATGAAATGTGTACAGGTGGACCCTCTGCTTGCAGAGACCCAGCGATTTCAGTGACATTCTATGTAAGCTAAGGAGTTTGCCAGTATGGAGCCCCTTTGAAATCAATGGGCTCTTGTGCATCTCTTAATGCAGGATTGGGGGCCTTGCCAATTGATTATGTAGGATTTTTCCTGAACACTCTGTTTCTTAAGAATAAAGTTAGAATTGTAAGAACAGTAGTTACCAAATGTGAACCCTAGGTTGATAGATTTAGACCTTGCTTTTGATGCTCCAATTAAGTAATTTTCACTGTGTTTCTGAAATATTCCTCAGTGTATTTAATAATTACGTATGATCAATTTAGGCAACTTTTAATGCAGGGTATTTCTTTACAGGAAAAATATTGTTACATTTGCCCTGACATAGTAAAAGAATTTGCCACATATGATATAGATCCACAAAAATGGATCAAACAGTACACAGGCATCAATGCAATCAACAAAAATAAATTCATTATAGATATTGGCTATGAAAGGTTTCTTGGACCTGAAATTTTCTTTCATCCTGAGGTAAGAATGACAGTGCCTAGCAATACCTTTTTTTTTTTTTTTTAAAAGCGCAATATAATTCTTGATGCAAGAGCACCACCTTGTGGAAATTATAAATACCAGTAAGTCTTGTCTGAGAGGGCTGGAAGACTTGTGGTTAATATATGCACAGAAGCACAATAATAGGTGAATAACTGCCTAATCCTTTGTTTTTCCTGTGAAGATATATAATATCTAAATCTTTCAGTTTTTCAGAAACATCAACTAAAACAAGAAAAATTTACCTGAAATCTCAGATCTTGACTGAGGCTTTTTCTATTTTTTTAAATACTGGCTTAAATTAGCAAACTTCATGAATTTTATATACAACATAGTTAGTTGTATAATCAAACCCTTTGAATATCACTGCTGCTTATAGCAATTTACCAGAAGTAGTATTTTAATTCTTGGACACTTATATTTGAGGTGCCTTTTAGATAAGGAAACTCCAATGAAAAGATCTTATTATAGTGACTGTCCTTGTAAAACTGAAGGCCAGGAGTAGCTAGGAGAAGTGTGGGAATGTCCAGCAGGAAATTATTTATGTGATAGAAACCTTCCCCTTTAGAGTAAAGAGCATATACCATCCTAACAGCACCTTCCTGCCCTGTGATTTGAATAACATGTTTACCCCTCTGATAATGGAATTATGTGACCCATAGCCAGAAATATTCCTTGATTGTATAAGCATAACTGACATGTCATGATGTTTCCCACCTAACAACCAACCCACCTGCAAGTAGCTCAGTTGCGAGAGCTGTGTCAAGTAGGCTCCTCACGGCAGGAGAAAGAACCCAGTTTATATGACTTAGACAGATGGCTTGCAGGGCGAAGGCTAGGAGGGAGAAGGAAGCAGAGATGCTCACCTTTCTTCCAGGCAGACAGCCTGTGTAGCGTATCCTGTAGGTGGTAGGTAGGCAGGCTTCTGCAAAATACCTTGGCTGAGGAGAAAGGACATAATCGATATGTTGAACTTGTGTTAAACAGCTTAATCTGAAGAAATAAAATTGAACCCAGAAAGGAAAGGGATGGAAATCCTGTGGCTGGAAAGTGTTTTCTGGTGCATGGGCCAGTGAGTTAGCCCACCTGCTTGAAGTCATGGGGTATACTGCAGTGATTCTGGACAATGCTAAAGCATCTATCCACCCTGAAAACAGTTACTCTTCCTGCTGGGTGTATCTCATTTAGAGCTCTTATAGGGTACACAGAAGGATTTTTTAGACATCCAAACTTTAAAGTCAAAAAACCCAGAACCCTTTCAGCATCTGTGCAAATGCTTCATGTTTGGTGTAAAGTCAATCATGATCAAAACTGGAGAGATACTGAACATACAGCTGGAGCCAAGCTGCAGCATGATCAGGAAAGAGTAGAATAATGCTGACTACTGGCAGTTGTGGAGATCTGGTACTGACTAATACAAACATCATATATCTAAAGAGGGGGAAAAACAGGTGCAAAATGTGAGGGAACGTAATGTAACAGCTGCATCCATCCCCATTAAAGAAACTTTTATTTTCATCTTGTCTCATTAATACTGCCCGAATGTTACTAATGTATGTCACCAAAAACTGTTGTAATTGGAAGGAAAGGTTGGCCCATAAGGGAATCTCTGAGAAGTGATCCACAATATGAAAAAATTTCACCCATATGTGTCATCTTATGTGTTGGCACTGGCTTCAGACAGCACCTCTAAGCCCATATTCGTCCCTATCATCTGAGTGAAGGGCAGTGATTCTTGAAAGTCCTAAGATCTCTGCTCACTTAATTTTTGTAAATGTTTTTAATCATTCTTCAGGCCCCTATCCTACATTATTACAAAAACATGGCAGGCTAGGTGTAGTTCCGTCTGGAGCCTTCTAACACTGATCTGACATGACAGGAGGCCAAGTGCACTGCCTGCACTACTCCAGAATTCGGGAGCAAAGAATCACTGTTGAATGTCTGATCCCTACTCCAGATTGAATTGGGTTGGCATGTCAGCCGAATGTGTCGATTCTGGTAAAACACAAAACTAAACAAAAAATGCTTCAGTCCATTCATGCCACACCATGATGCAGGGTCTGCAAGAAACATGTCCTGTGACATTTTTAATAAACACACCACAGATGGTCCCAGCTGTAGTGAAATGCTATATTGTCATCTATTGGAGTGACTTGCTTACTGACTTGTAACTCTCTATTACTCTGCCACATGTGAGCAAAGTCTATCATTAATTTAGGCTACAAGCTACTGGTGTGTAGTGCTTGTGTAAACATACTCATGTTGTCACTTATCGAGCTAGAGCAAGTATAAATAGTGATGTAGCGGTGGGAGCGTGGGGAGTGGTAGTAAAGAGACAGCAGAGCCGTGCCGAGTACATATCCTTGGTTTCAAGAAGTTTTGTTCGGCAGGGCTCCGCTGTACCTCTGCTGCCACTACTAGTGTTACTGTGTCTACACTATTGTTTATACGCTTGCTAACGCAGTGATGGCCAGCTCAAGTATGTGCATGTGAGAAGTGGAATCACATCCCTAGCTCGTAGCGTAAGACAGCCTTAGAAAAACCATGTCTGTTAAGTCTAACTTACATAAAGATATTGGCAAAGAGTCCTGTGGCACCTTATAGACTAACAGACGTGTTGGAGCATGAGCTTTCGTGGGTGAATATCCACTTCGTCATGTAGTGGAAGTTTCCAGGGGCAGGTATATATATGCAAGCAAGAAGCAGACTAGAGATAACGAGGTTAGTTCAATCAGGGAGGATGAGGCCCTCTTCTAGCAGCTGAGGTGTGAAAATCAAGGGAGGAGAAACTGCTTTTGTAGTTGGCGAGCCATTCACAGTCTTTGTTTAATCCTGAGCTGATCGTGTCAAATTTGCAGATGAACTGGAGCTCAGCAGTTTCTCTTTGAAGTCTGGTCCTGAAGTTTTTTTACTGCAGGATGGCTACCTTTAAATCTGCTATTCTGTGTCCAGGGAGATTGAAGTGTTCTACAGGTTTTTGTATATTGCCATTCCTAATATCTGATTTGTGTCCATTTATCCTTTTCTGTAGGGACTGTCCAGTTTGGCCGATGTACATAGCAGAGGGGCATTGCTGGCATATGATGGCATATATTACGTTGGTGGACGTGCAGGTGAATGAACCGGTGATGGTGTGGCTGATCTGGTTAGGTCCTGTGATGTAGATATGTGGGCTGGTGTAGATATGTGGGCAGAGTTGGCATTGAGGTTTGTTGCATGGATTGGGTCCTGAGCTAGAGTTACTATGGTGCGGTGTGCAGTTATGGTGAGAATATGCTTCAGGTTGGCAGGTTGTCTGTGAGCGAGGACTGGCCTGCCACCCAAGGCTTGTGAAAGTGAGGGATCATTGTCCAGGATGGGTTGTAGATCCCTGATGATGCGTTGGAGGGGTTTTAGCTGGGAACTGTATGTGATGGCCAGTGGAGTTCTGTTGGTACATGGCTACCCCTCTGATACAGATATTGGGACTCTTGAATGTTTGGGTACCAGGGCATTTGGCTCTTCAATTTCAGAGGATGTTAGCTAGGTTTGCATTTAACCTAGTGTGCGCTTGGGCATGTACAGATAAGAACAGGACTTGTTTTACCTCTTTTTGTTGTTGTTTTTGTTGTTAAGGGGAATTAAACTAATGTTAATGTAGTATTGGAGTGATCCATGCTAACATTGTGGCTCTCTGTCCACTCTAGTGGCCAGATCATTTATATAGGTTTGAGTCTGCTACTGCCTCTGAGCCAGTGGACCTTATTCATTAGCTCAGTAAACTTTCAGATCCAGAGATCCCACGTTCAATCCCTGCAGACAGCGGAAGAGGAGCATTGTTACATTAGGGTTAAGATGTCTAGCACTGAAGTCTGAAAATTCCAAATCTCTCTCCTGCCTCAACGTTAATCTATCCATGTTGCATATTTGTTATATCTTCTTCTGTCCCTCTTCCTTAAATGTAAATACTATTAATATGCGCAATATGACTGAGTTTAATATTGCGGAAGAGCTCATAATTAATTTTCCTAAAGCATGAGTGCTTGATTTCTCAATCTTAATTTTTGTATAATTCCTAAATATATACATACTCTCTCTCACTCTCTCTCTCTCAAACTTTAGTTATTGTGTATGTTTACATATCTGTAGATAGACCCTCAATATATCAACTCTTGGCAGTGAAATACACAATTTGAAGTTGAGGCAGGGCAAATATTAAGATTAGTCTAAAGATTTGAGAGTGAAACGAAGCCTATATTTTGCTACAACAGTAAAAAAGTTTAACACCTCTGTGGCATTATTTCCCTTTTATTTATGTAAGCAGAGTCAGGATAAGCTCTACCCTGACATCTGGTGGAAAGAATTTCAGAGAGTGTATTTGCATAGGCACACCTACCCTATCCCAGACTGCCGAGCTGTGGGACTGCTTGGTGACAAATGACTCACCCTCAGTTGGGTGGTACTTGCTAGACAAGGGACATGGGTTCCAAAACCCAGTGAATTGAGAGAGGCTGGGGACAGGTATCTGTGCCTGGTGGTGCAGTCTCCTTGTGGAGCCAGAAGCACCAGTTCCACCCCCTCCTCTCTCCACTGTGGAATGTCAGAGTTGATTTTTTTTATTCCCTCAAGAATCTAAATACAGGTTATTGAGCTGAACTTTGGGCTAATGGTGCACTAGCACTGGGGCTCCCCTACTAAGAGCTGAGATCACTAAGAGTTGAAATCACTAAAGAGCTGAAATTACTGAGCTGAGAGCACTGAGTACTGTGCTACCTAGTGGGGGAGCCTGAAGCTATACTGTGGAACAGAGCAGCTGGCGGAGTGGAGCAGTTGTGGGGACGGCTGGAGCGGATCACGGGACAGCTGGTGGCAGCAGAGCGGCTGGCAGAGCGGAGTAGCTGTGGGACGGGTGGAGCGGCCCACAGAGCGAGCGGAACCGAGCAGTTTGCAGAGAGAACTGGAGCAGCTCATGGAGCAGAGCAGCTGGTGGAGCAGAGCAGTTTCTGAGGACGGCTGGAGGAGCAGAGTGGAGCGGCTGGTAAAGCGGAGCAGTTCGTGGAGAAGGCGGAAGCAGAACCCACGGAGAGGCAGGGCAGTTGGCCCCGGACCACGTAAGGTGCCCCTTTCTACCCAGGCTGGGGGGAGGGACCTCTACAGATAAACTCTCGAACTCTGGGGTGGCATTGACAAGAGACTTTTGGGTTGTTGGACTTTGGGGTGATTGGACTTAAAACCCTAAGGGGAAAAAGGACAGTGCCAAACGTACTTGGAGGTGGGTTTTTGTTTATGGTTTGTGTTATAACCCTGTTTGTGGTGTTTCTCCAATGGGATGCCGCATTGATTCCTTCCTTTATTAAAAAGATTTTGCTACACTCAGACTCCATGCTTGCGAGAGGGGAAGTATTGCCTCCTAGAGGCGCCCAGGGGTGTGTGTTTATGTGAGTGTCCCAGGTCACTGGGTGGGGGCTCGAGCCGGTTATGCATTGTGTTACTGAAATGGAACCCCTGGATACTGAACCCGACCCTTGTTGCTGCCAACTCAGAGGGGCAGAAGGGTTACATTTATATAGAAAAAAGTTTATTTTGGTCACTACAAGTACATACCATATTTAATAAGTAGAAACGATATCAGCCCCTGTGAATTTTTTACAGAAAAATGTTGCATATCGTTCATGGAAATTAACTGTAGAGTCCTCTCATGTCATTTGTATGTCTGTATTCCACTTCTTTTAGTTTGCTAATCCAGATTTTATGGAATCCATTTCGGATGTAGTTGATGAAGTTATACAGAACTGTCCCATTGAGGTTTGTCGTCCATTATATAAGATATGGTCTTTTTGGGGTAAAACTGACTCACTTCATCTGAAAATTAAAGGTCCATATTCTCACAATGAACTATTTAATTATGTAAGTACCATTCTTATCTGGTATGGGAAGGGAAAGTTCTAGGTATAAGTACTACTAGAAAAAAACTTTTTGGGGGAATACAAATAACTTGGATTTCTCATTGAAAGGTACTTAGTATTTACTGCTTTTTCATTTTCGAAGCATTTGAATTCTTGCAACAGCAATGGAGGAACTGAGCAGAGAAGTTAAGTAATGTGCCCAAGCCACATGTGGAGTCTGTAGCAGAGCTGGGATTATAACTTGAGTTCCTAGAAATTTATTAATATATTTAGATTTAATTTTATATATTTTATATTTATTTAATTAATAAATTTAAGAAATTTATTAATAATAAGTTTGGAAACTTGTATGTTTTTGTTAATCTTGACTCTTGCATTTCCCCCTTCCCTCCCTCCATCCCCCAAATAGCTAAATACTGAAGCTAGATATTAAAATATGTAAAGAAGAAAAAATAGTGACATAATCCAGGCTGTCAACCCTGTATACGTTTATCAGACCTCAGCCAAGAAAGATCTTTGTTACCGGCTTGTTAGAATATTAAAATGGAGATTCCTTAACTGCGGCCCATAAATCCTCAGTCTGACTTTAAAACATAGGCCTGCAGTGAGCTTTCTCTCTGAGTTGAAAGGATAACCTATGTTGCTCATTGTTTTTCACCATTGAAGCTGTAGGTTGCTTTTGGTCACAAATGGGCAACAGTGATCTCTGCTCACTGTTTAAGATCTCACTTGAAAAATAGAGTTTCAGGGTGCAGTATCTCCCTGCTGCTTAGAGTGACCAGATGTCCTGATTTTACAGGGACAGTCCCAATTTTTGGGTCTTTTTCTTATATAGGTTCCTATGGCCCCCACCCTCTGTCCTGATTTTTTGCACTTGCTGTCTAGTCACCCTACTGCTGCTGCACTATGGGATCAGCATTAGGTGTGAATCTGTGTTCTGTTATGAGACGTGAGCTCTAGCTCCTAGCTGAACTATCCTGACAGCTTCTGGTAGCACATTCTGATTCTGAACTATAGAGTCATGTCTCTCCCCCAAGCTGGAAGATACTCTCCGCTGTATGTGGCACAAAGGAGTTCTACTTGTGCATATCTTGGAATGTGGAGGGTTAAGAACAATTATGGGTGATGGAAAATTTTCCTCTGAAGTCTTCTAACATATCATATTTAAAACCCTTTCTGTAGGTTGCTTAAAAAAATGCACTGAATGATAGGTAGATGGCACTGTCTGACCATCATACTGTGGATATTTTCAGGTCCAATAACCAAATATGGTGATTTGTGAATTACAAATGAGGATTTATTCTGCAGTGGTTCTCAGCTCAATTGTCATCAGTTTTCTTTTCTGCATTTTTGGTTCTTCCAAAACTGTGAAGCTTTGGAAATGTTATTGAGAACCTCGCTAATCTGTGCTTTAGCAAATAGAAAATCCACAATTGGCAGTTTAATGGGAGTGCAGAGCAGGGAGGCTGGCAGGAGGGGCCAGTGCTTGTGATGATGCCATTAGGTCCATGTCACATCATCTCTTGGCACTGAGTTCTGACTACAGAAGTTAAGCAATTTATTTCTGTCTTTCTTCCAGCTACTCAGCATGGGGCACACCATCCCATCCCCACTGTCTATCAGGGATGGTCTTGACAGTATTTGGTCCTGCCATGAGGGCAGGGGACTGGACTCGATGACCTCTCGAGGTCCCTTCCAGTCCTAGAGTCTATGAGTCTAATCCTATCAGTATTGTTACCATAGTACAGCCACTGCAGTAGCATTAAGGAGGAACCCTTCTCTTCCTCTTCAGTGGCAGCTCTTAAGAGAGCCTTTGTCACTTCTTTACTCTATGGCGTTCAGCCCAGCTGTTGGAAGAGATTAAAGATGGCTGCTGCTATCTCCCTGTGCTGAGGAGAAAAGATCTCCCGATAGCTCCAGCCTCCACTTGTTCTCATCCAGTGAAAAGTGATGTGCATTCCCTTAGCAGTCTGTGAAATGTATGACTACATATTGCACATGGATGACTAAAAATGGTGGTGATGGACACATGCTCCAAGTATAGTGTGTTCAGATGCTGCATAAAGTATCTTAGACTTGACTTATCCACACAGTCTGGGTCCTTTCAAGGCTTCTGCTTATGCCAAACTCTGTGGTGGTTTTACAGTTCAGACAAATGGGGACTAGGATTGAGCAATGCCCATTTTAGTTTGTTACAACTGGAATGTGACCCCTATTCATTGTTATGAAGAACTAGTACATGAACCAATTACATCACCTAAACCTTTGTTACAAATTATAAGTGAGTGGGGACTATACCCAAAACAAATGATTGTCTGCTTGTACAAAATGTAGTGTAAAAAGTAGGTTAAACTTTACATTATTGTTATTTGAGATGATCTGAATTAATCTGTATGATCTTGGAATTTGCTAACAAATTGTTAAATTGATTCTGTGGTAATGTCTTAATTTATTTGGACATTTGTTCAAATATTCTACGATCTGAGTGGAAGCTTACTATTGATGTAGTCTGGTTACAGGCTTGACATACTGTGCCTCTCTTCTTCTTAAGGGATATGTACAGTGGAGATGAAGGTGTCATTTCCAGTTGGGGTAGACATACCTGTGCTAGCAGGCTAAAGACAGCAGTGAAGCTGTGACTGCACAGTCAATAGGGCAGGCTGGCTTCCCTGAGTGCAATCCTATCTGAAACTCCAGGTGCATACTCAGGGCAGCCTGCAGGTGCTGCTATGCTGCTGTTTTTAGTGTATTTGTGCGGGTATGTCTACCCAAGCTGGAAATTATACCCGAATGTTAAGTATGTACTGAAAACGTACTTTTAAGGGAATTTTAAGTCCTGTTTATTCATGTCAAAAAGTCAAGTTTAGTTCAGAAATACATTGTTGATTACAAGGCATCCTCCTGACATGCAGTGTAATTGTAATAGGATTTTAATCAAATAATTAAAATATGGCTCCAGTTCTGACTCAATTTATTTACCTTTACCTCTAAATAGGTTGTTTTCCTACATTGAAGTCTGGGGAGAGGAAACAGTCTAGTTGCTTTCATAGATTAATTAAAAGAATAAGCAAACAAATATGAAGCTAAAAAAAATCACTATCTAATTTACTTCTGACTTCCCAAACTAATGAAATATAACACAATGAAATGATCAAATTAAGGTTACAATAGAAATTCAATCAATAGATCAGTAGTTCAATTTATTCAGCTCACCAATACAAAGATTATTAAATCAGTTTATAAAGTTAACATAAGAATTACTTCAGTGCTTCCAAGGGAATTAAGGAAGAATGCCATTTTTTTATCTAATAAATTGGGCTAAGAGTCTGCTAAAAACAGAAGCGCTACAGCAGCACAGCTGCAGCTGTAGCGTAGATGTTTCCCATGATGATGGAAGGGGCTTTTTGGTCTATGTAATCCACCCCCTGACGGTAGCTAGGTTGACAGAAGAACTGTTCCATCAACCTAGCCGCATGGACTCTGGGGTTAGGTCAATCTAACTACGGTGCCCAGACATGACATTTTTCACCCCCCTGAGCAAAGTAGCTAGGTCAATCTAATTTTTAAGTGTACACCAGGTCATAGAACAGGGGTCCCCAACATGGTGCCCGCGGGCACCATGGTGGCTGCCGGGGCGTCTAAGTGCACCCGCGTACTGGCCGGCGGATGAGAATCTGCCGAAATGCCGCCGACAAACTGCGTCATCCAGAGGCGTCGCTGCCGAAGTGTCACCGATTTTTGGTGGCATTTCAGCGGTGATGCCTCTGGATGACGCAGTTTGTCGGTGGCATTTCAGCGGTGATGCCTATTGACGTTGCTGCTTGTCGGTGGAATTTCGGTGGATGCTCGTCTGCCACCACGGTCCTCCATGGCTCATCGTCTGGTGCCAGCCAGATGAAAAAGGTTGGGGACCGCTGTCATAGCATCTGGAATTCATGTGATTGGTCTGAGCTAAGAACTAGTTCTGGTGTTGTAAATAACTTGAGCTTGTTTCATGTGCCGGGGAGGTGGTCGTTTTCTTCTCTCTGTTAGTTGTAGACTTAAGGCTTGGCTTAGCTGATGGTTAGTCTTTCACTTCTTCTCCGGATGGCTGGTCCAGGGAAGATAGCAGGATACAGGTTCAGGTGTTGATGTGAGAGAATCCCCGCTTTCCTTCTGCATGGTTAGTCTTGTAGAGGGTTCAGTGTCTCCTTGCCTCAGGGACCATTCTTTTCCACTTAAGAGATTCCAGTGTGTTGGCTATAGCTCGTCATGGACCAATCATTTGGTTTCTTGATCTTAGGTCATAGTAGAAGATTCCAATCGATATTTTTTTGCAAAATCTGTTGCAGACCATAAGCTGATGTCTTCATTGTAAGCAGCACATGTAAGAGGCTGGTATGAGGAGATGGCAAGAGACTTCTTTCTAATGGAATAAGGCCCATTCTCACTTTGCTAAATATAATTAAAGGTTAATTGTCAATTATCCTTTCACATACTTCCACTCATTCCTTGTGACATTAAACATGACAGGGCAAAAGGGACTCTGAGAGGGGGCCAACCCCAGGATGAGTGCATGGCCTACTCCAGTGCCCTTTCGCCTAAAATCAGAGCTGCTTTAGCATTCCTTAGTATAAACTCCATTTAGCATTTTACCAAATAAAGTTATCCAAGCCCAAATTCAAGTCTGGACTATGTTCCCTACAGCAAGGTACTGTCTAACCTTTTGTCTGAGTGTAATACTTTGTGTGGGTAATTATCCGAATCATAATATTTGCTATTTGTATATCACTTTATCTTAAAACTTCTTTACAAATATTAACCCCATAACACATCTGAGAGGCTGGTAAATATTGTCCCTTTTAACGGAGCAGTGAGGCAAAGAAATTAATTGACTTGCTGAAGGATTCTGGAGGATTCTCTGCAGCTTGAGGTCTTCAAACCACAATTTGAGGACTTCAATAACTCAGACATAGGTTAAAGGTTTGTTATAGAAGTGGATGGTTGAGATTCTGTGGCCTGCATTGTGCAGGAGGTAAGACTAGATGATCATAATGGTCCCTTCTAACCTTAAAGTCTATGAGACAAGTCACATGTGGCTTCAACTGATTTTCCGTTGTTGCCCAGCAATAAGTCCTATTAGTGCATCATGCACAGCTTGCATCAAATTTCTGTGCTATGTTCAACCAGTTTTATTTCAGATAATCAATAGGAAGGAGAGACCCATTTGACAAGCTTTTGAAAGTGAGAAGTTGAAACTCTGGTAAATATGAAAGGCAATGAAACCTGTTCAGCCTAGTACAGCAAGGGCTGGGAGATGTCTCATCTGTACCATCTCTCAGACTTCAGTATCCCAGGGGGTGTTTGCTTAACGTAAGTGTAAGGGAAGTCTTTTCTTCCTGACGGTCACTTGAGAGCAGTGGGTTTTAACCTGTAGTCCTCAGACCTTTCAGTGTGTGCAGACTATGTCTAAGATTTCCAAAAGGGTCTGTACCTTGATTCAGAATTTTGTAGGGGTCCACAGATGAAAAATATTGAAACCCACTGCTTTAGAGGGTAATGTGTTCTCTACTTGGAAAGGTGGAGTTAGTTTTCCTAGTTGTCCCTGAAATGTAAACTCACATGGGGCTCACTGTATTGTTCAGTCCATCCCGTGTAGCTAGTCTTGCATATACACCTCTACCTTGATATAATGCTGTCCTCAGGAGCCAAAAAATCTTACCGTGTTATCGGTGCGTTATATCAAACTTGCTTTGATCCATCGGAATGCACAGCCCTACTCCCCAGAGGACTGCTTTACCGCGTTATATACGAATTCGTGTTATATCGGGTCGCGTTATATCAGGGTAGTGGTGTATATGTTATTTGTCGATTTAAGGAAAAGCACTTTTTAAAACCCATTTCTTGTTTAGGACTATCTTTTTGAAAAATAAGATATTTTAACTGGATCTGTCTGGCTCCTGAGCGATATCATGACAGTGTTTGCAGTGGGTCCTGTGGTCTGCTTAGGTTTGTTCTGAGTCTACAGATTCTCCATGTTCAAGCACAATATTTTAAAAATCTTGATTAAAAGAATTGCCTGGATGAGAACGGCTATTTAGACTTCACCTTCCCTGACAGGCTTCCTCTAGAAGGTTGAAGAATTTCAGGGCATGTCACTGTGGTGAAATGCTGAGGTTTTTAGTATGAACAATCTTTTTTAACATGCTTCACAGAAGTCTTTTGCTCTAGTAGCATTTGGAATGTAATGCTGAGTTCTACCTGGTAAAATATCCAAGACAACAGGGTTTTGGGGTTTTTTAGTATTTACATTTTTTTTTTGAGGAGGAGGAGGGTGTTGGCAATTTGCTTTGCCCTTGATTTCTAGATGGTTCTGATGCTTTGGTTGAGTGACAAAAATGTATGCAGATTCCTTTTGCCTTGTGCACAGAAAAGTTTTGGCTTTTATTCTGCTGGGGGAAAACAGATCTCATGAGTTCAGGCAATGAGTTGAAGCCTAGATGTGAACACAGCTGTCTTCTGCCAAGGCGGTCTTAGGTTTTGCCCAGCACTGGCAGCCACACATTTAACAGAGGAACTCTGAGAGATTAACTAATAGTCTATTAGCAGGTGTGGTCTAATGTTTAAAAAAAAAATTGGTATAGCAAATGTGCCATTAAAGAAATAATTAAGATCTGCAATAGATTTGATGTGGCTTGTCCAGATATCAGTTGAGATGCTTCACTATTTTCCCAACATGTTTTAATGCCTCTGATGTTCTTCATGTACAGTCATTTAGAAATGTTTTCTGTGTTCTGTTATAGTATAGCCAAGTTGAAAGTACCTTCTGAACGATGTGTAATTTGCCACCTTAAAAAGTTTGCTGTAATAGCAACAGTAGCAGTGGGAGGATATCAGGTTTGTAGTTAGTTGCACACTTCCTTTCTAGGAAGAGCATTTTAAATCATGCGCTCTATAAGACTCTTAAAAAATTTTTTTTCTATTTTTTACTTATAGCAATGTCGCTCTCACTTCATCCAAGAAATCTACAGTTGAACTTGCTTAAATCTACAGCTGAATTATCACTGTCCTTCTCTATGCTATCTTCCAAGCAATAGATTTTTATGGCATCTTCTTAATAGCCATGTCATCAAATAAGTTCCAGTGGTCCTTTTTCTTTTTTTTTTTTTTTAAATCCACCTCTGTTTTCCTTTTGCATATTGAACATGCAGCTAGTAACTCATCTGGACAGAGAACAGACCTTGCTTGATTTTTCTGCACTTCATTTTGGTATTTGCTGCAGCTGTTCTGGTTTTGATGGCAGATTCAAGCTTTTTAAAAAAAAAACAACAAAAAAACTCTTTATTAATGTTTTCTTTTTAAGGACTTCTTCTCCATGGCATTCTTTTTTTTTGTTTATGTTATTAAACCCCCGAGTCACACTTTTTCTGTCAACAGGATTTTATGACAAATGCCCAGATTATCATCATAAACAGAGAAGCAAGCTGTTCTCTTATTTTACAAGGGGAAACAAGGTTTTCTTCTATCCATTATTAAAATAACCCCAAGCAGTTAATTCTGCATCCTGCAAGATGAATGTTTATTACAGATGTCATGGACTCCAGGACTTTATTTAAAAAAAAGAAAATGACATGGGGATTAGATAGTTGCAAGGATTGGTACAGGGAATCTTTCACTTCCAGTGTAGGTCTGTGGTGTCAAAAAACTGTTACCATTTGATAGAAGCTTGGTCTGCGTGAAATGAGTGCCTGATCACATTTAGTTAAGTTCCTAGTAGATGTGGTCCGCACCACAAAAATGATTGTAGTAAGTGCTAATTGGCACCTTGGTTTGCAATTGCAGCAGTTTGAATGGACACATGCTGAGTTTCTTTCTGACCCTTATGGAACATGTCTTCAGTCAGGGATTAGACACCTTGTAGAGGTACTTGCTGTGCCACTGCCTGGGCTGTGTTAGATACACAGGATTTAAATTTCCAGGGTCCTGTTTGTCAAATTCTAAAGCACTGAAACAATTTCATTAATTCTCAGAGTTGCAGGACAGTAAGTGAATGTACATGTGATTTTTAAATGTCCTGTATTTAGTGTCTTAACACAATCCATTGGAGTGCACAGGACCAGACTAGTGGGCTTTCAATAGGGCCCTGAAAACCTGTGGCAGTACAAGACAATCAGGTAGAGGTGGGGACCCTCTGAAGTAAGACACTTAAAGAAAAGAGAAGTCTGGGATATTGTACCTCTCTCTGTTGTAGAGTTTGTTGGCCAGGTACCTTTGAAATCATGAAGTGGCACAAAACTCAACAGTAACTATACTTGGAGGGCTGGGTCTGAAAAGGTCAATTGGTTAATGAAATATGTAACTTGTCGTTGTTATGATTTCCCAAAACAAATAAAGCTTTAGGTTTGTCATGGTATGACACCAAGAACAAAACTCCTTATCTGGATTATCTCCAGTAACTTCACTGATGATGCAGTATAGAATACATGTGCTTTTATTTATGCAGCTATATTGCTTTTGCATGAGGGTAATAAAACTTTAAAAACACACTAAGCAGAAGTGGCTACCAATAAGCATGTACATGGAGCACCAACATGCCATTTTAATGTCTGTTTTTCTCTTTTTAATCACATACTTGTTTTAAAACCCTGAAATGTAGTTCAAAGCTGGTATTTTTAACATTTTTTGTCAAGCATAAAGTGAAATGTAAAGAAACCAATTCAATAAAACTGACTTGCCTCCAAGTAAGACAGAGTGGCAGGCCTGCTGTGCGAACCAGGGGGTATTTTGTATATTTTGACAGCTTCTGAACAGTTCTTGTTGGGAAATTGACTTTTGCATGTCAAGGAAGAGTTTGTTGTCTTTGTCTTGTAGAATGTGGTTCTTTCAGGAGGATCCACAATGTTCAGGGATTTTGGACGTCGACTACAGAGAGACTTGAAAAGAGTAGTGGATGCAAGATTGAAACTTAGCGAAGAACTCAGTGGTGGTCCAATAAAGGTGAACAAGAATTTCAAATATATCAGTTACATTAGTGAGTGAAATGAATGTGGATGCATTAAAGCAACTATTGCGTTAATTAATAGGAGATTTCATTTCTGCATAAGAACCTGGGGAGCAGGGGACATATGAGGGTAACCAGATGTAGAGTTCAGCTGCGTCTGCACCATATTAATAAAATTACGTTGTATGTACCATTAAAACAGGCGGTTAACCATACACCTGGTGGTGCAGTGGCAACCTATTGTATTGCTTTATAGGAGACTTAAGTTAGCAAGCAGCATCAAGGGCCCCTTCTCTCAATGACAATGGAAACTAGGTGCAGAGTGATGATAGAACTTAATCTCTAGTGGGGAAGAGTGTGTCCATTGCAATGCTCTTCAATGTATGGTATAACTCAGGGCGTGGAACTTCATTAACAAGTCCTGAGGAGGCGCTGAGACCTGCTTTCCTGAAGGAAGGTGTGGATTGTGTGCTTTGCAGTGTGAGTGGAGGAACATGGGAGCTTCCAGCCCTGGGTAAAGATGTGTGCCTCTCTCATTCAGAGAAGAGACCCTTGCCAGCAAAATAAAATCATATGACTGACTAAATTTGAACCATTTTACTTTCTAGCCCAAACCGGTTGAAGTTCAAGTGATAACACACCATATGCAGCGCTATGCGATTTGGTTTGGAGGTTCCATGCTTGCTTCAACAGTATGTCTTTATGAAAATCCTTCTGAATTGTCCTTTCTGTGCAATTTTTCTGCCATTGGACAGGGAAATTTGGAAATGGCAGAGATGCTTAATGAATTGTTTGTTTCGGTCTTCACTGAGAAGTCTGAAGGAATGTCTAACATAGTGAATGCTTATGGGAAAGGGGGTAGGTTTAGAAGATAAAATAAAAAAAGAGCAAGTTAAAAATCACTTAGAAAAGTTAGATGCCTGCAAGTCACCAGGGCCCGATGAAATGCATCCTAGAATACTCAAGGAGTTAATAGAGGAGGTATCTGAGCCTCTAGCTATTATCTTTGGAAAGTCATGGGAGACAGGAGAGATTCCAGAAGACTGGAAAAGGGCAAATATAGTGCCCATCTATAAAAAGGGAAATAAAAACAACCCAGGAAACTACAGACCAGTTAGTTTAACTTCTGTGCCGGGGAAGATAATGGAGCAAGTAATTAAAGAAATCATTTGCAAACACTTGGAAGGTGGTAAGGTGATAGGGAATAGCCAGCATGGATTTGTAAGAACAAATCGTGTCAAACCAATCTGATAGCTTTCTCTGATAGGATAATGAGCCTTGTGGATAAGGGAGAAGCGGTGGATGTGGTATACCTAGACTTTAGTAAGGCATTTGATACGGTCTCACATGATATCCTTATCGATAAACTAGGCAAATACATTTTAGATGGGGCTACTATAAGGTGGGTGCATAACCGGCTGGATAACCGTACTCAGAGAGTAGTTATTTATGGCTCCCAATCCTGCTGGAAAGGTCTAACAAGTGGGGTTCTGCAGGGGTCTGTTTTGGGACCGGCTCTATTCAATATCTTCATCAACGACTTAGATGTTGGCATAGAAAGTACGCTTATTAAGTTTGCGGACGATACCAAACTGGGAGGGATTGCAACTGCTTTGGAGGACAGGGTCAAAATTCAAAATGATCTGGACAAATTGGAGAAATGGTCCGAGGTAAACCGGATGAAGTTCAATAAAGACAAATGCAAAGTGCTCCACTTAGGAAGGAACAATCAGTTTCACACATACAGAATGGGAAGAGACTGTCTAGGAAGGAGTATGGCAGAAAGGGATCTAGGGGTCATAGTGGACCACAAGCTAAATATGAGTCAACAGTGTGATACTGTTGCAAAGAAAGCAAACGTGATTCTGGGATGCATTAACAGGTGTGTTGTAAACAAGACACGAGAAGTCATTCTTCCGCTCTACTCTGCGCTGGTTAGGCCTCAACTGGAGTATTGTGTCCAGTTCTGGGCACCGCATTTCAAGAAAGATGTGGAGAAATTGGAGAGGGTCCAGAGAAGAGCAACAAGAATGATTGAAGGTCTTGAGAACATGACCTATGAAGGAAAGCTGAAAGAATTGGGTTTATTTAGTTTGGAAAAAAGAAGACTGAGAGGGGACATGATAGCAGTTTTCAGGTATCTAAAAGGGTGTCATCAGGAGGAGGGAGAAAACTTGTTCACCTTAGCCTCTAATGATAGAACAAGAAGCAATGGGCTTAAACTGCAGCAAGGGAGATTTAGGTTGGACATTAGGAAAAAGTTCCTAACTGTCAGGGTAGTTAAACACTGGAATAAATTGCCTAGGGAGGTTGTGGAATCTCCATCTCTGGAGATATTTAAGAGTAGGTTAGATAAATGTCTATCAGGGATGGTCTAGACAGTATTTGGTCCTGCCATGAGGGCAAGGAACTGGACTCGATGACCTCTCGAGGTCCCTTCCAGTCCTAGAGTCTATGAATCTATGTTTGATATGCATACCCAGTTTAATATGCTTTCACTTTGGTGAAATGGTACATGCTATACTGAAACTTAACGTATTGGGCCAAATCTTAGAATCTTTACCCAGTATTTAATTGAGAAAAACCCTCATTGAACCGATGAGTTTTATCTGATTAGGGACTTCAGAATTTGACCGACTTTTGAACTATCCTGTATTTGACATTTATAACATGGGATCATCTGAATTCCATAAATTTGGGCTTAAGAATTGCAGAGACTCTTGGGATTCAAGGCTTAATCCTATCTTATTTAATCATAAGAGAAACAAATACAAGAAAATTGGGCACAATTTATACTGGCTTCACTAGACCCTTCCCCAGACAGATTTCCACTCATTAACTTTCATTTGATTCCTCAAAGAGTTCCTAGCTTGCTCTGTTCTTAAGGGGATAGCACCCTTTTCAAGCACTGTGATCCAGAAAAAAGACAGTTACATAGACGAGCCTTTGCTGGTGTACAGTTTAATTGACAGGTTTCTGCAGTTTTATGTTTTTGATTTATTTTTGCTTTTTCTTAGCCAGAGTTTTTCCAAGTATGTCACACCAAGAAGGACTATGAAGAATATGGCCCTAGTATTTGTCATCATAATCCTGTCTTTGGAGTCATGTCATAACACTTGTCTAATGGAAGTCACAGGTAACATATCTTGCTGGTGAAGAAACTCTTCTGAAATGGAAGAAGGCAGCAGTTACTGTAAATACTTAAGCAAGATGTGGATGTTCATCTCTTGGAGCTTTTGGATCTCATAGTACACCACATGTGGCCCAGAACCATTTCAGTGAAAGCCAATTATGTGTCAACTGCCTTTAAAGCCTATCCCTCTTTCCTTCCTAAATCTGAGCTTCTAGGTAACAGGCAAGTCTCCATTTAGGAGAATGTGCATAACAGTACTGAAGTCAGTCTAGGTGATTATAACATTGTCTTACTGCCTCTGGAAAGGAAAAAGGATTTAAGCCTTTCCCACTTAGGCCGTGATCCTGCAATCCGACCTCAATAGATGGATCGCTGTGCCTGTGTGGAGTCCTATTGACTTCAGTGGGACTCTGCATGGGTATAAGTGTCCACCTGCACAGATTACATTGCGGGATTGGGGCCTTTCTTTGTAATAAATGTTCTAAACTTGGAATACAAATGTAGGTTTCACATTATTTTCAATTTTGTGATGTTGGGAGGGTGAAATGACCAGTTCTAAGCACAAAGAACTATCCGTGGCATGGAGTGATGTTATAAGTTTCCAATTGTGAGGCATGTATTGGATTTGTACTGGTGTGTCTTGGTGCCAAAACAAAAAAAAAATCTTTTTTTTGTTTTGTCACGTGTGCTAGAAAATGGTATTTTGTTTGAGTGACATGAACTTTAAGCAGTTTACTGGATTGTTTGAGATTTATTACAGCCTATATATTACTTTTTGTTACGTTTGAATTTTCTGAAGCTATTTTATAGACAATTAAATTTTGTTTTGGTGTTGGTGAGTGATGTATGAAATGCTTCCTTGCACCAGTGAAATAAAAACTGTTAATGTCTTTACAAATACTGTTGTAGTTTGACTTATAAATTCCTTTACCTCTGTTTTATGTTTGCCAAAGATGTGTTTATAATTCCCAGGACAGCTTTCCATATGTTTATCCATGTTTATGATGCACCTATTGCAAACTGTAGGTGTAAGTACATAATTATTTAAATGACTTACATTAAATCAGATATAGAATGATGATAAAGTATCAACCTAGAATCTCAAAGAACTTGGCAAAAAACTCCCATTCCACCCAGTTCAGGTCACCTCCTTAAGCAAAAACCTGAGTAAATGGAAAGCTTGGGAACCAGCGCTTGAATGTCAATGAATTAGAACTGTCAAAAAGTCAGAGGAAATTAGTCCTGAAATTAACCCATTGAGAATGCCCTGCTTCCAGCCCCCACATGTGAATTCTAAAGGTTATTAGTAAAGTCTCTTCAGCTGGTCTCTACTGAGGTGGAAGGTGAGGATAGAAGTGGACACTTAGTCTTAGTTAGGTGCTCCAATACGAAGGTGATGGGGCAGATTAGTGAACCTAAACATAAAACATAGGATTTCATAGAACAAAACCAGTGTTGACAGTTAAAGTAGAGAGACTATTAATTAGACATCAGCTGTGTGGTGTTTTTACAAGTCATTTTTAAATGAATACAGATGCATTGTAAGAGTTCAGCCTGGATTAAATTGGATATTTTTGCCTTTCAACAGGTTGTAAAATCCCACAAAATGCTAGTTATTTTGGAACCTCATACCCAAGGGCAATGACCAACTCCAGTTGGTATTGAGACAAAGCTACATGGTACTCAAACTGAAGGGTAAAATAATTAGGAAATATATCTGGCCACTTAAGCAAGTTTATTTTGTGTGTGTGAACTTAGTGCTTATGAAAAGAAACGATTAGTTCACCATCCTGGAGACGGAAGGTTCCTAACCACAGAAGGAAGACCAAGAACAGTGACAATGCAAACTCACAAACTCTGCTCCTGCCAAATGTGTTTCAGTGCTGAACTGTAGAAGAATCTCCTTTAGGAATGACAAATTGGTTCTGTTTCCAGTTCTTCGTGTATCTGAAACTAACGGACACAAGTTGCAGAGTGAGCTAGCAGATAGAGCTTTGGTTTGGGACTTGAGCCTTGCATTCTATCCCTCCCTGTGCCGCTCGCCTGCTGGGTGACCTCAGGCAAGTCATTTCACCTCTCTGGGCCCCCGTTGCCGGTAATGATATTGACCTCCTTTGTAAAACACTTTGAGCCATACTGATGTGTAGTAGTTTACAAGAGCTAGGTATTAGTGTTTAAACCAACCTGAATTGCTGTCAGAAATTGGAGCTGTGTAGAGCAGACTGAGAGAGAGAGATTGGTGAGAGAGATTGTCTGTCTGTCTGTCTGTCTGTCTGTCTGTCTCTCTCACCAACAGATATTGGTCCAATAAATGATATTGCCTCACCCACCTCTCTAATATCCTAGGATTGACACGGCTACAACACTGCATACCTCACAGGTTTAACAGGTGCAGATTTTGATGGTGGTTTATAATGTGGTCATTTGACTATCAATTAGGAATTGAGACCACCAGCCCATTTCACTTAGTCACCAAAGAGTTATAAGCTAATGGTTTTTAGTTTAGTCCAGCTCAGGCTGGATTTGAGCCAGCACCCTGAAGGCAGAAGGCAACATCTCCCATTACCAATCCCCTGAGCCTTCTCCTTTTCCAGTTATAAGTGTTTAATAGCACTGAAGGTTTTTTTATGAACCTAACAAATAGTGTGCATATGCTCACTGTGGTACTTTCAATTAAATACAATCAGTGAAGACTTGATGTGACCCGAAGTACTAATCTGTCTGTAAATAATTCATTCTTTATGATTGCTGTGTCCTCTCTCATTTTGAAAAAAATATGGTTGTGTCAAACATGCAGCTGAGATGGATGATATATCAAGCTTCTTTAAACCTGCTAGTGATATCAAGCAGGAATAGATCACCTCCTGCCTAATTGAAGAGCATTACATAATGTTAAAATTATGTGCAGCGGTGGTGAAATTATTACGGTAAATGGAGGCTCTGAGGTAAAATTGCGTGGTACAGTTATAGCTAGTTATGTTACTCTTGAATGGCCAGATTTTTGTAATAGCATTTTTAAACAGGGAAAGGGAAATGGTAAGGAGAAAAACTGCCACGTGTTTAGTTTCCACACAGAATGCTTGTGACATTTGAGAGGTTTAGACTCTAACACAATCCTTGTAGATTGACAATTTGTTGGTTCTGTGGTCTGTTTTAGTCAATGTTTCAACTCTGACAATTCTTCCAAGGGTTCAGGGCAGGGGTGGGCAAACTTCTGGCCTGAGGGCCACGTCTGGGTGGGGAAATTGCATGCAGGGCCATGAATGTAGAGCTGGGGCAGGGGGTTGGAGTGCAGGGTGTGGGAGGGAGTGCAGTGTGCAGGAAGGGGCTCAGGGCCAGGGTTGCATGGAGGAGAGGTGCAGGGTGTATGAGAGGGCTCAGGGCAGGGGGTTGAGATGCAGGAGGGGGCTCAGGGCAAGGGGTTGGGGTGCAGGAGGGGTGCAGCAGGGAACTCAAGGCAGGGGGTTGGGGTGCAGGAGAGGGTACAGGAAGGTTGCGGCAGGGGGCTAAGGGCAGGGTGTTTGGGTGCAAGAGGCGTGCAGCAGGGTGTTGTGGTGAGGGGTTCAGGGTGCGGGTTGTGGCCTGGCACCACTTACCTGGAGCGGCTCCGGAGTGGCAACAGCATGCACTGGGGCTTAGACAGGCTCCCTGCCTGCCCTGGCCCCGCGCCACCCTGCCCTACTCTGCTCCTGGCCCCAGGGGGAGGGGAAGTAGAGGGCTCCATGCTGCTCTTGCCTGTGGGTACCTCTCTTGAAGCTCCCATTAGCCGGATCCGGCCCGTATGCCGTAATTTGCCCACCCCTGGTTCGGAGCCTAATCCAAAGACAATGGAAAGACTCTCATTGTAAGGATCTGGTGGCTCGCATGTGAGTTTGTAGGGCTCTGGGTGACTGGTGCTTCCACACCACCAGCTGGTAGCTCTGGCAGACCTGCAATCAATGTTCTGTAAACCCTGGGAGACTGGACACCAAAGGAAGTCCTGCCCGCAGAAGACCCAATTAGCAACACTCCCTGTGACCTTCAGTTGGTCCATGTGCACTATTTAAGCATGGAGGGAATTCCAGGAAACTCTGTGCAACAAGCCAGATCCCTGACCTGCTGCTGAGACAAACGCTGCCTTGTTCCTGCACCCGCTTCTGATTCCCGGTCCCTGCATCCTTGTCTGGTTACTGGGTTCTGTTTCTTTGCTTTTCTAGTTTTGGTCCTGCATTGGACACAGATCTGCTCCTGCCTTCCCTGACTCCAGTTATCCTCGTTCTGACTTTCGGCTCTTGATTCCTGGCTCTAAGTCTAGTTTGACTTTTGGCTTGGTCATTTGGCCTCTGACTCTGTTCTGACCCCATTCCTTTTCTGGTGCCTGACTCCAGCTCTGACTGGTAGGCCTGACTGCCCATGCCTCGGTTCCTGCCACTCGGCTTTGAATCAGGCCTGTGATGGTCTTGAGCATATCCATGTTGTTTTGTGTGTTTCACTCTGCCTCCAACATACTGTGTGGCTGTGGGTAAGTCTCTTCACCTCTGTATGCCTCCAATTCCCCTTCCACCTTTTTGTCTAGAACAACAGAGTGTGAGGCTTACTTAGTAGAAATGGATATGTGTGGGGTGCTTTGCCTATAAAGAACATCAGGGAGCTGCAGAGGTGGGAGGGAGACAATTAGAGTGAAGCTGGAGTGACAGACTCCAGCAGGGAACCTCGAGGTATCAGGTGGGATTGAGAGAGATGAAGGAAAGTGCTGGGAGTGAGTAGACACCAGCAGGGAACTCTGACTCTAGGCAGGGAAGGCCTGGGAGACCCTCAATGGGAGACTGGGAGGGTGGACTTGAGTACTTTATTTTGGGAATGATTTATTTATTTTAATCTAGCCCCAAGAAGGCGCATTACTGAACAAAATAAGAGTCATCCTGATGGTTTCTTTAAAGAGGGGAAACTGAGGCTGGGAGCCATTTGCGGGGCCATCCTATGGCCATGAGGGGGCATTGACCCTGTTACATCTCATCTATTTATAGATGGTAAGATCCTTAGGCACAGGGACTGTCTTACTATGTACTTATATGGTACCCAGCACAATGGGTCTCTGATTTTGGTTGGGGCTTCTGCCATAGCCCAATAATAGTAGGGTAATATGTCGTGGAGCAGGCACTAGTGTAGTGAGGCTTGTGGGAGGAGACAGGGTAATACAGAAATGTTCAAATCACTGCACCACATGTGGAAAGTGTGACTCTGCAAAGACAAGTGAGTTATGTTGCTTCTACTTCAAAACGATTCCAGGAAATGCTTTCAGTTCATGCCTCAAAACCTACAGTAGCCTTGTCTACACTTACAGCAGCGCTTTGGGTATGTGTAGCTACACATGACAGGGAAAGGCTCTGGCAGCTCCCTAATGTGAGAGCCTTTCCCCGCTGCTGGAGCCTTTTACTGTGGCAGGAAAAAGCACCAGCACTGCTGTTTGCCACAGATCCCTAGATAGCCCCCTCAAGGATTGAGCTCACAACCCTGGGGTTAGCAGGCCAATGCTCAAACCACTAAGCTATCCATCCTCCTATTTATACCTGCATTTCCTGGGTGTGCAGTGTCTGTGCTGCACACACCGCTGTAAGTGTACATGTACTTGGTGGCTCGTTTTGGTTTTCACAGCTTTGTTCTAGCTCAGTGCAAGTCCAATATTTTTGGGTGACAATTTACTATAGTTTTTGTCTGCGGTTTAAAAATGACTCTCATAAAATGCAGCTTATTCTCCTACAGGTAAAGCATGTGTTGAGACAGAAGATTTGACAAACTGCAGGAAATGCCAGATACTCCAGTAGCAGCCATGATATATATTATGTTGAATTCCGGACATAATGCTATTCAGTAGGAAGTGAGTTTTACTAATCTCCACTGATTTATGGCACGTTATTGTGTGAGAGGAGAAAACTCCACCATCCACCAGTACATAGACAGCATTTTAAAAGGGCAGTTATGTCTTACAGCATTCTTCCAGTCAGATGAATGTCTTCTGATTGAGTCTAAGAACCTACATACGTTGCCTTCAGTTATTGTAAAAGTAAAAGAGAAGATAAATCAAAACGTATGGCCTCTCATACAAACAAAACAGCAGAATTGCTGGGAGGGTATGATTTGTGCCGTGCTCAAATGGTATTGTAAGTTTTATCATTGCACTAAGTATAAGAGCGCAAGCTGGATTTTTTGTGTTGTGTGGGGTACAGGGTTAATGATCTAATAGGTATTCTTAAACAAGAAAATGGAAAATCTCCCATATATTGCAAAGGATAAAGGAAATTTTCTTTTCAACTGATCTTTTACCACACTCAGGACAAATTCAAGTGGTCATAGTAAATATGATCAGTGACATTTAACCCTTCTGTCTGTGTAAACGGGAGGAGAGAAGGAACTAATTTGGACCCTAAAAGCAATGTTTCAACATCACACTGCTTTGTGGCGAGTGATGATTTATTGGTGGGATAGCCTCTCAGCGTTGCAATGTTGAGCTGTCTTGGAGACCATGTTGTGCTTCTCTGCAACAACATTTAATAAAAAAGTGACTCTCCAGCCATGAAAACCATACTTTGATAGACAAATGGATGGTGCAGTTTTTAAAGCTGGAAGGTGAGAGTCAACACTGTTATAATCCTTAATGTCTGCTTTGGTGTGTCGTTGGTTCCCCACTACCTTAGGGGACAACAGCAAAATGGCAGCTACTTTTATAAGGGGAAAAAAGTCTGCACAGATGTGAACGGGTGGTTGGTTTTTATATGGATTATGGATATTGATTTTTTTCCCCCTCTGCAGCCTAATCTCAATTTCCATGGTGATTTATAGTTTTGTGTAGGAGATTGAGAATTTGTGTCTGGGTTATAATTCACACCTATGTTGAAAACCAGCACGAGGCCTGTGCAGTGCAGTCCAACTGATAGGGCTTCAGTGGAACTGGAGTGGTGCAGAATAGACTGTTGTCTTTCTGCACAGGAGTGAATTTCACCCTGGGTGAATAGTGTGCTGTAACCTTGTATGAAAGATACTGGACTGCACCAAAATCTCACTCTCTGTAGTACATGCTGTGCTCTTTTATTTACAAAAATGGCATAAGCTTTGTCAGCCTCAGTTTACTGAGCTAAAAGTGGGAGGATGTTGACAATAGCATGGAGAATATAAATTACAGATATGGCTGCACTCTAATCCACAGGGGCCTCAGGGTAAATGCTTGTTTGCAGTTTTATTTCACTTTGGTGTGGGTCAGTATTTACTGCAGTCAAATTAATGTAACTTCTATTCAAACATCTGTCAGCCTCAAGACATTTATTCCTGCCCCTCTGCTTGATGTGATTGACTGGTGGCCGTTTGGCACGTTTTGCTCTGCAGTTAATATTCTGTATATCCCAGGACCTAGGGAACCCAACTGTCGATGTGACAAAGATACAGATTAACACTATGGATTTTGATATTTCTATACCATATTTTCCATTCCTTATTAACCATGCATCATGTTTAAGATCCTGCTTTGCTGGCTCGGCTGTCACTTTTATGTGGCTGACTTAGAGCATGTTTTAGTTCATTTGTTCATTTAGTTCTATGGTATGTCTTTAATGCATTAAAGGATTATGGCCAGGATATAATTATGGCCCTGTGGAATAAAGGCTTCAAATGATTTTGCCGCAGTCTATAATTGTACTGCATGTGCCCTGATGGCGAGGATTAATAGAGGATTACAAACTGTTTTCTTGTACCATGCAGTTCATAGCTATGCCATTTACAGTTCAGTGGCTTTAAGGAGTTAGTGACCTCTCCCTAGAAATTTTATTAAAGGACAGTTCCTAAGTGGAATTTCTCCCATATCATATTTTGCTTACATCTGTCCATCACTTCAGATTTATCACCCTATGAGTAGTCTCAGAAGCTGAGATCAGCTGAGGTTCTTGAGCCAAAAATCCGTAGGTCTAAATAGCTGGAGACTGAAAGCAGAGTGGCCATAGTTTGATTTTGTGTGAGTAGAAAGTTGGCAATCCTAACATCCTTGCCCCACTCCAACCCCTCTCCTTCTCTGAGGCCCCGCTCCCACTCACTCCATTCCCCCCTCCTTCTGTCGCTCGCTCTCCCCACACTCACTCTCTCATTTTCACCAGGCTGTCTTGGGTTGGGATGCAGGAGGAGGTCACGGGTGCAGACTCCAGGCATCATTTACCTCAAGCACCTCCGGGAAGCAGTGGCATGTCCCCACTCCGGCTCCTATGCAGAAGTGGCTCTGCGCACAGCCCCGTCTGCAGGCACCACCCCTGCAGCTCCTGTTGGCTGTGGTTGCCTGCCAGTGGGAGCTTCAGAGCCGGTGCTTGGGGTGGGGCCAGCGTGCACAGCCCCCTGGTTGCCCTTACACATAGGAGTCAGAGTGGGGACATGCCGCTGCTTCCAGGAGCCATGCAGAGCCACGGCCGGATTTTAATGTCATCAAAAAACTGGACACCTGGCAACCCTAACTGTAGTGCAGGGCCCTTGATTTTCAAACTTGATCCTCTCCTTGGTCAGCTAGAGCTGGACATGGTGTAAGGCTCATCCATTGACTCAGACTTCTTCCTTAGTGTTGTGGGGGTGGAGCTGCATGGGTGGGTGATGGATTGTCTGTTAAATATTGCACAAGTACTAGGAGTGTGTTAGACCCTCACTTATAAATCAGAAAATGATTTACTATGATAGAGGGCTTTAATTGTAGGGATTCTGAAAGGGAGAACTGCAGCGATTTTTTTATATTGGAGATACATGAATAGTAATACCAGTAACGTTAGATAAGAATACAATAGTCTAAGTATCATCTTTGGAATAGCTAGGCTCCCTTGAGTCACAGGTTCAAATCCCACTAGGGCTGACTTATCTGTCATCCTTCTTAATTACAGTAGGTAGAAAACTGCATGTCCCTTATTTTGTTTGTCTTTTAGATCAGTGGTTCTCAAAGCTAGTCCGCCGCTTGTTCAGGGAAAGCCCCTGGCGGGCCGGGCTGGTTTGTTTACCTGCAGCATCCGCAGATTCCCAGTGGCCGCGGTTTGCCGCGCCAGGCCAATCGGGGCTGCGGGAAGCGGTGCGGTCCGGGGGATGTGCTGGTCGCCTTTCCTACAGCCCCCATTGGCCTGGAGCGGCGAACCACAGCCAGTGGGAGCTACGATCAGCTGAACCAGCAGTCGCGGCAGGTAAATAAACCGGCCTGGCCTGCCAGGGGCTTTCCCTGAACAAGCAGTGGACCGGCTTTGAGAACCACTGTTTTAGATGACACTTTTTTGCGTAGAATTACTCTAAAATGACTGTGTAAAAATGGCACCTTTTCACTCCCCAGATCTGTTCCCTCTGCGTATGCAGTGGCAGTGTTGTCAACACGTGACTCCTGTGATATTTGATGTGTTTCTTAAAGTCCCAGCTCTTGGAGTCATGTTAGTTAATATGTGAGAATATCAGCTTTTTCAGAAAAAGAAAAGCAAGTTTCTAGCTATCATGAATGCAGAGAAAATGTGAACCTTAAAGACTGAGATACCAGTAGTAAATAAAAGATTGAAGATTTATTGTTTTAAAATCTCATGATTTTTAAGACATTCTAATTATTCTGACTCAAGAAATTTGAGAGCATGGGGTTACCAATGCTGCATAGCTGCTATCTTCACTGACCTAAATCATCCTTTTACTGTTCTGTACACCTGTTAGCCCTGCAGTGCTGACAGTTAAGAGAATATGAGATGATGTATTTAACTATTTATAGATATATTTTTTGCATCAGTAACATAATTGTTTACTAAGTTCTAATCAGTTATATTTATGTAAGCTTACCTGAGGGCTCTAGGGTTACACAGGTGTAACTGAAGGTCTAATTTGGCTTGCAGAATCTTTTCTGCTGATGGTGTGCGAGAAAGAAAGGGGAACCAGTTTGACTCTCAGATCACAGGGTAAGGTTATAGGGCTGGTAGACAGAGAAAACAGCTCTTTTTTCTGTAAACTGAGCACACTTGATTTGGGAATCTTTGATACACACAAACCATGGAACCGTGCAGTGCTTTTTTGTCATAGTTAGAACTGACTCTTTTTTCATCTGTCCTGCATGAACAGGAAAGGTCCAATGTCTTTTCTTCCCCTCAAGAGTGGTTTACCATGCCATCAAAATTCCCTTCTTTCCAGTCTAATGTGTGTAGCATGCTTACACTACTCTAAGATCTTCCCAATTTAAAAATGCCACATGCTCTGTTTGCACAGGCAGTTTCAGAAGAAAAGAATGGAACTACCACCATCCAGCAAGACATAATCTTTCAAAACTGTGGAATCCCAACTAAGATGGAAAGTTAATGAATATATAAAGCTGAATTAAAATCTGTTGCTAGATGCAGTTGCCATGGTTGTTTGTCTGGAAGCTGCATGACAATGAAAGGTAAATTCTGACACTAGCCCAAGAAGAGTGCGGCTACGTATGCTGTGGGGTTTTTTTGTTTTTGTTTTTTCAGAACAACTAAGCCTGGATCATTCTCTTTCAAATTCTATATTAGGATTGGATAATACAGAAAGGCTAAATGCACAAAGTAAAACGTAAGCAATCAAACACCCAAGGGAATAAAATTTGTACTACTTAAGGCATAGACACTCAGCTGTGGGAATTCCTTACTTATAACTACTACTTCTTTAATAACAACAATCCTGCTTTTCTTTCTTTGAGGACAGATGTAATCAGACATTGCACCCATATTATCATTAGTTATACAGTGTAAAAAAAAATCCAAATGATTATGCTAAACAAATTATAGCAAAGCCAAATCAGCTTTATCCCAAGGGGAAGCCTGCATGTTAAAATCATTATTGGTACCATAGGTTTTTATACCAGGAATGCAAGAACCTTATAAAAAAAATTGCATTAAAATAGGATCAGTCAGTCTTAAACACATTAGGCTTCTAGCCATGAGCAAATTTATGCCACAAGCCCAAAAACTTTGGTACAATGTTCCTAATTTCTTTAAAATCTTTTCTTAATGGTGTCTATTATTAAAGCCACTTTTTCCTCCTGGGTGTATGCAGAGACAAACAGCTCATGAATAAATATACTTCAGGGGTGCAGGCTGTAGTATTTATTGATTTATGAGCCGTTGTCTTCTCAGAAGGCAAAAAAAACCCCATTTTAATTTTTAAAGCAAGCACATTAAACTTTTACGCTCAAATAATAAATTATAGGGAAGCAGGTCTGCCCTTAGGATCTTCTCTACACCTGCTCCAGCCATCACTGGAAACCGTGGGTCAGATCCAAAATGCTGCTGAAGTCAATGAGAGTCTTTTCCATGCCTTCAAGAGGTTTTTGATTAGGTCCTCTGAGATGTTCATTTTTTGAATGCAATCTGGCCGGGGAACTTCTCCCATACAGGAGAATGGGAGCATAATGCACCTGAACTGTGGGCTCATAACATTCCATTCTGAATTGAAATATTTCAGTGTTCAGACAATGTTTCACTTTCAATCTTTGGCTGAAAAGTTGAAATTTTTCACTGAGAACTTCAATGAAAATTATCATTTGGAGCAATTTTTTCTGTAGAATGCCCCCCAAACCAACCTCTTTTTAGATCAACTGTACTTAACTGAGCCATGCACACCTGGCACACTCCCAAACACTAACTCTCACCCAACACTACTTCTCTACAGTCCCAGTCTTATCCAGAATAAACACTCCTAGGAAGGGCAGACCTGCACTCGGAACACATATCACTAGACACCTGTGGCCAATCATATACAGTCAGGCAGCAACCACTTCATGTAGGTGTGCAACAGGGACACATAAACACCAGGATCTCAAGGTCCTACTGAGCAATGCAAGATCAGTACTTAGGAGGACCCTTATTCAGAACTTTAGCACAAAAGAACCCCCCCCCCCAACCTGGCCCATGTGATGGGAGCTGCAGGCTTGGTGCTAGCTCATCTCAGACAGCCAGGTTACTCACTACATCTCAGACCTAGACCCCTAAAAACTCGAATGCAAGAAAGGACACTTGGAGGCAAATTCATTTGAGCACTTTCAACTACTCTGAATCCAGAGACAAGTCCAACATGTGCATCCTGCTCACTTATGGAACGGCAGAAAGCAAAGGGTTCTGGAGGGGAGAACATTGTGATACTGTCTGGGCAGGGTGGTGAAGTTACTAAAATGCATTATCCTGGGAACCTTCAGCATCCAGGTTGACAATATTTCTGATGCAATGACCCAAAATTTCTTCTTCTCCCAGTTAGTCTCTGGACATAGGCATGCAGCTGAGCTCAGTCTGAACCAGTTTTTCAGCTTTTATATAAATATAGGGAATGCAAGAAACACATCCCTATCAGACATGCCAAACCCATGAAAAAAACACAATTGGGCTTGTTTTTGGCTTAATTGGCTTGTGAGTTGCTTGTTGGCTAGTTTTTGCTTGTAGCCTGTTGCTTGTGTAAGCAGAGTCAGGATGAACTCTATCCTGACATCTGGTGGTGAATTATGGCAAGCGTGGAAAAGAACTTAGGGGACTGATCTTGTTTGCATAGGCACACCCACCCCGCCTAGCATGAGCCCACGGCAGCCCAAAATGGTCACTTTCACAGCTGTGGTATCCTCAATTTCTCGGTTATTGGGGTAGGAGGAATAAAGTGTTGTTACCCTGATTATATGAAAGAAGGACTATGAGACTGTTTTATGACAGAGGGTCTCACCGTCAACTAAGTATCACTTGCTGGACAAAGGACATGGGTTCCAAAACCCAGTGAATTGAGAGAGGCTGGGGACAGGTGTGTATGTCTGATGGTATAGGCCTCTTTTGAGGGCCTGGCACACCAATTGCACCACCTTCCCTCTCTCCACTGTTGAATAGCAGAGCTAATTTTGATTCCATTAGAACTCTAACTAGAGGCTGCTGAGCTGAATTTGTTTTGGGCTAATGGTGCACCAGCACTGGAGCTCCCCTACTACAAGCTGAAATCACTAAAAGAGCTAAAATTACTGAGCTGAGATCACTGAGTGCTGTGTTAACTAGTGGGGGAGCCTGAAGATATGTCGCTAAGCAGCTGGCAGAACGGAGCAGTTTGCAAAATGGTTGGAGCGGTGAGTGGAGCACAGTGGAGCTGAGCCGTTTGCTGGGACAGCTGGAGTGGTTCATGGGACGGCTGGTGGAATGGAGCAGCTGGCGGAGCGAAGCAGCTTATGGGGCGGTTGGAGCGGCCCACAGAACAGTAAGTGGAGCGGAGCAGAGCGGAGCAGTTGGCGGGGATGGCTGGAGTGGCTCACAGGACGGCTGGAGGAGCGGAGCCGCTGGTGGAGCAGAGCTGTTCATGGTGAAGGCTGCAGCATAACTCCACGGAGAGGCAGGGCAGTCAGCCTTGGGCCATGTAAGGTGCCCCTTAACAACCCGTGTGTCCCCCCCCACAATTTCACCCAGGCTAGGGGGTTAAAACTCTGCAGATAAACTTTTGAACTCTGGGGCGGCACTGAACAGGGACAGAGACTTTTGGGTTGTTGGACTTTGGGGTGATTTGGACTTAAGATCCTGAGGGGAAAAGGACATTGCCAAACTCACTTGGAGGTGGGTCTTTTGCTCATGGTTTGTGTTATGAATCCTGTTTGTGGTGTTTTCGCCAACATAATGCCACATTGTTTCCCTCCTTTATTAAAAGGATTTTGCTACACTCAGACTCTGTGCTTGCGAGAGGGGAAGTATTGCCTCCTAGAGGCACCCGGGGGGTGGTACGTAATTGTCCCAGGTCACTGGGTGGGGGCTCAAACCTGTTTTGCATTGCGTTATTGAAATGGAACCCCTGGATACTGAACCTGGCCCTTGTTGCTGCCATCTCAGAGAGGCAGAAGGGTTACACTTGTTTGGGTTGTAGCTTGTTGCTTCTTTTTTTTTGATCGGCTCCCGGCAAGCAGGGACAAGGTGAGGCCAAGCGGGGCCTAAGGGAGAGAGAGTCAGGGGCGCATAGCGGACCCACCACAGTCCCAGACTGCACGCCAAGGGAATCTATTCACACACAGTGTTGGAGTTCTTAGGGACTGGCTTGTTTTGAAATGGGATTAGCTTGATTTTTGGCTTATTGTGAAAGTCAGGGTGCTTATTTACCATGTGAAAGTTGGCAACTGTGGTCCCTATGCTGGACTTCCCTTCTTCTGTGGGATGAGATCAGAATCCTTCTGGTCTTCAGGCACAAAGCAACAATAATGGATTACTCCTGGGATCTCCTAGATACAGTCAAATTCCAAAACTTCCTTTTAAGTCCTTCTAGTCCACCAAACGGCCATGGAATAGAAGGTCTAGTAAATCAATATGATTGCTCATTTGCCACTCTCACTCTTTGGCATTAAAGCATCAGCTCCCTCCCTATCAGCCTCCCAGATCTCCTTTGTTTTCAGACCTGTAGCAGCATAAGTAGGAATGAAAAAAAAACTTGAGGCTCAGTGCAGGAAATCATGGATAGAAACAGGCTCCAGCACAAGGAATTTTTTCCAGCTGGTCCTGGCCATGAAAGAAGCATAGAAAGCCGACCTCTCTTCCATCATAGCAGCTGAGAAGTCACATCCTGCTGACTTATTCCACAAGTCATCTTGTTAAGTCAGAATACCTCCACTCATCTCCAGAATCCAACACCATCACTTCACAGAGCTGTTTGCCGTATGTCAGATGGCCACACCTAGGCCCTTCCTTCTGTGAGTTTTGCCCAGTCACACAACAGGAAGCCCTAGAAGTTCTTCATTTGTATTTCATAGTTCCACTTTTGAGGCCACTTTGCTTCCTATCTATACAGAACTATCAACATTTATCTTTAGCAAACAACATTGCAGTCACTCCCCCTCACTGTGGTAACATCTAAGAGCCCTAGACATGGCCCAGGGCCACATTGTTCTAGGCACTGTACAAGCTCATGACAAAGATGGTCCCTGCCTCAAAGAGTCAATACTTGGATCAGAGATCTCTAAGGAAAACCACTTCCTGCAGGCGTCTGGATTTTAGTGATGGAGATGGTTGACACTCCACCATGTGAGACCCTCTGGAATGAAGGGCCACAGCACGGTACTATGGATCATTGTATTACCAGAGGTGTAGTCTTGTGGGTGGTATGTACAAGCAAGTTCCTGATTTATTTTTTGTTAAAGATCCCTCCACAACACAATTTATCAAACTGGCTTCCAGGAAACATTCCATTTTGAGTAAGTACTATTTTGCCTAAATGTCTCCTTATAGTTTAAAACTGGATAAAATATTGTTTACATCCTATTCTAAGCTGTTGTGTTGTACAATCACCCTGTCATCCTAATGGTGGATGTACTTCAGCAGAAGATAAAATATGGGGCCTATTCCTGCAACCAAATCAAAGTCCAAATTCCCAAAATCAGTTTTGTAAATTGCTCTGAGATCCTTTGGGATGCACATCTTTAGCCTAACTTGTCCAAAACAACAGCAAGAGCTACTGAAAAAAGGCTGTGGAGGAAGAGGAGGAGTTCAACTCTCTCTCTTACATGTGCACATGCACATGCACATGCACACACACAAAAGGGACAAAACATTCCAGTAACTTTTGAGGGAGGAAGGAGAAATTCAAAGTACTGGTTGGAACCTTCCTTGTGTGGTTTTTTTTTTTTTTTTTTAGGAGGAGCTCAGATACTGCAGAGGAGAGTGCCTGATAAGGACCTAGATGGATGGGGCTGGAAGGTGCCATATAACTGCCACCTCTTTATCTCGATTGCTCATCTGTTGTTCTCACATTAATGTTAATGGGAGTTACTGAGACCTCAAAGCCATTATGGCACCAGTGAGAGAGATGCAGATGTGTCTTTGCTGTAACAAAGCATTTTCAACAACTGATCAGCTGCTTTTCATGTCTCTAATTGATGTATGCCCTAGGCCAGACAGCACCTGCCCTTGAATTTTAATACCCAACTTAAGATTCTCTTCCATGTCTATGAAAAATGTGATGCAATCTTATGCTGAAGATCACAGAAGAAATGTTGTTTTTGTTCTCATTTGACCTAGGCTGATTTGCTGTGCAATCCTCTAGCTTGTGTGTATAAGGCATTGGTAAAAGTAGATAAGATATTTCCCTCATTTATGGAAATGAATATACAGACCAATGCAAGGTTCATTACCTAACATTTTTAAAATTTATATGTGGTTCATTTCTAGAAATAGCCCATATTCCGATTGGCACTCACGAATGGAAAAATTGTGTGACTGGCATCCATTTACTCTTGTCGCCTATGCCTTACATACGCCTAAAGTTACTTTCCAGCATCTCTGGTTTCAGCCATCTTTGTTTCTCACAAGATCATTATCTGTCTAGTCTACATATGTTCACATAGTGCGGCATCAGAATGGTTACTGACATAGTTGCTCTCTTCTCAGCTAGAGATGGACGTCCCCTTAAGAACTTCTATTGATGAATCTTGAGGCACATCACAAATTTTTCTCATCATGGGAAGGTCAGTCAGTGTGATCAGGTGTCCTGCTTTAATTGCGAATTTGGTGAAACCAAATGAAAAGAAAATGTAGCATGCAGAGAATGTGCTATATTCACCTACTGATGTTTGTGCAGGATAGTGCCTGTTTAGGCAACATCTTGAAAACTGCATATTTAAAAAGCTGTAACCTAGCAGGAAATATGATCACCTCCAAATAGGTACAATAAACTATGCAAACTTAAACTAATAATACTTAGCATTTATATAGGGTTTTCATCCTTAGAGCTCAAAGCTATATTCATCTATTGATGTTTGTGCAAAGCATTTTACCAAGGTGAGTAAATATTGTTTCTCCATCTGTAAAAGGGGGATAACTGAGATATTGGAAGGCTGTAACATTCCCCAAGTCACACAAAGGGTCAATGATTGAGCTGGGAATAGAATATTGGTATGCTGAAGTTCCTCTAAAAAAAGAACAGGAGTACTTGTGGCACCTTAGAGACTAACCAATTTATTTGAGCATAAGCTTTCGTGGGATGCATGCAGTGGAAAATACAGTAGAAATATATACACACAGAGAACATGAAACAATGGGTGTTGCCATACACACTATAAGGAGAGTGATCAGTTAAGGTGAGCTATTATGCGCAGGAGAGAAAAAGAACTGTTTGTAGTGGTAATGAAAATGGCCCATTTCCAGCAATTGACAAGAAGAAGTGAGGAACTGGGGGCGGGGGGGAATAAGCATGGGGAAATAATTTTTCCTCTGTCACCTGCCTGCTTCCCCTCTTTACAGAGATACCTGGATATTAACATTCTCCTTCTCTGGATGTGATGTTGCTCTAACATATTGCACATACGATGGAGTTCTAATTAAATTGTTTGCAAATGTGTGATTTACTGAACTACCCTAATGTCTTAATAAAACTGGCTTCCCTGAGGGGGTCAGTGTTTTAATATAAAGGGTATTTCAGCTGAATTGATCTGGAGCACCAGCCACACCCAGGGGTGGTTAGGTTCATCACAAGGAAATTTTCTTCATGCATAACCCAGGAAAGGTGGGCAGCACTGGTTTCTGAGTGAATGAAAAGACACGAGTAGCCCAAATGGTGCTGTGACACTTCGTTAGAACGGTGAGTAACCTTGTTTACCCCTCTGCCTCAGCTAGAGAGAGATTTGCTGCTGCTGCTATATTGTGCATCAGCTGCCAGCCCAACAAACATCTCAGGGCTCTGCAAGTCCCTTGCCTTGGGGATAACTCTTGGCGTCCCCAATTCTTGAACCACCCTGTAACGTTCTTGGGAGGCTACAGGCCTACCCAGGGTGCTCTGCAAGAACGAGGCCCACACACACTGTGAGTTATTGGCTTTAATGAAGGTAAAGTGACACACTCGCAACGGGGACTCCTGGCGTTGCTGTCACGGAGGCGGGGAACCCAGCGCACTGAAGATCGGCCTGGTATGGAGTTCAAGGGCGGGACTGGGACCATGCAACTATATATACAGAATACAAATACAACTCATACATAAGCAAGTAGGAGCTTTCCACAGGCTGTGTCTGCCCCTTGGCCAAAGGCCAGGGACTTTCCACAGGTGGCGTCTGCCCTTTAGCCGAGGGCCATGCAAACTGTTCCTAACCGGTTAAAAGCAAGTTATAACTGGCGGGCCGTGTCCTACAGTGACTGGCCGCCGAGAAAGCGGAACTACCCTAGCTAGGCCGTAACACAGTCTTCCGCGGTTCCCTACACACCCCAAAGACCGTTCCTCTGCAGTATCCAGCCCCTTTCCCTGGACTCTTGCTGAAGTTACCAAGTTAGCTGTCTCCAAAGAGACAGAATGTGTCTGTCTGTCTGACTCAGCTGAGGATGCACATCTGACTCTGACAGGACTGAGATGAATTTATAATAAAACAAGAATAAGTTTATTAATTAAAAAGAAAAGAGAGATTTCAGTGTTTAAATCAAGTGTCCTTGTATATTCCTGGGATGCTCCAGACTGGTGAAACCTGACGGGCAGAGCATTAGCTAGCAGTAGCCATTGGAGCACACGCATGCATGTCCCTCCCCTCAGCGAACATAGAGTGTTCCAGCGTGAAGATGTAAAAGGGGCGTGGCAATCCAGTCACCTCACTTCCTTCTAACTGTGACCAGCTGAATGATTTGTGTGGAGCTCCAGCATCCTCCCAGTTTCATGATTAGTTAGCTGGCTTACATCTTAGTTGTTAAGCAGGCTGCAGAGAGTTTAGTATTACAGTTAGTTATAATAGTATAGTTGGTACTTAATGGAGCCAAAAGAAGAAACCTGGTTTCAAAAGATGTGCATCTTGTCCGGGGGTTTTCTGGTGTCTGATACATGTGCTAGGTGGCTGTCATGTTTAGGTGCAGGACACTCACCTTCCAAGTGTTCAGTTTGCACTACATGTACACTGAGAGCAAAGAAAGAGACAGAGTAGCCTACAAGCAATTCTGTTAGCAGTGGTGTTGGCAAATACAGCTGGAACTGGCAGAGAATAGAGTCCCGAGACGATGCACAGACCATCATCAGCTCCGGATAGTTCCACCAAGAAAAAAAATAGTCTTCCTCCAACTCTGAGAGGTCCTGTGACACAGTCCACAGAAAGAACTTCTCAGGTGTCGGCCTCTGTGTCTAGAGCCAATTGTAGCCAATTAGTTCCTTTTATCATCCATTTGTCATAGTGTTAGTTAGTCTTTATATGAACATATTAGAGCTGAGAGCAATCAGGTCCAACACAGATCAGAGGTCCAACACAAGGTAGTTCAGGTAGGAACAGACAATATGCTGGTTTATGTTATTTGAACAAACAAGGAGCGGGCTCATTCTCTACAGTTATACACGGAGGTGAAGAGCCTTGGAAGGTGGATAGATCATGACGTTCACCCAATGGCAATCAATGTAGCAGGGGAGCAAAACACCCTTGCAGCCCATCAGAGCAGGTCAAAATGTCAGATGCATGAGTGGTTTTTGAAGGACATCATAACACAGCTTTTCAGTTTATGGGGGAACTTGATGACATCTATTTGCATCGAGCAATAACAAGAAGTGCCAGAATTTTTGCTCAAGAGCAGGCTGAGACATACTCCATGTTGGCTGCCTTTCTATTACTTTGGGGTCAGAGTCTGATGTATGCGTTTCTCCCAAGTTCCCTCATTCAGAAAATCGTAAACAAGATAAGTGCTCTGGAGCTGTGTCAGTCCCAGGATATTAGAAAGACAAGGTGTGTAAGGTATTATCTTGTATTGGACCAGCTTCTGTTGGGCAGAGAGAAAAGCTTTTGAGCTTACACAGAGCTCTTTGTCAGGTCTGCGTAAGCTCAAAAGCTTGTCTCTCTCACCAACTGAAGCTGCTCTGATAAAAGATATTATCTCCCCCATCTTATCCCTCAAATAAACAAGCAAAGAAAGGACAAGGCCAGTGTAATTTTAATAGTGCCAGCATGGCCCAGACAGCAGTGGTATCAGGACTTAGTTCACCGGCCACAAAGCCTAATGGAGCCCTTACCTCTGGTACGAGACTTGTTGGCCCAGCAATATGGGATGATCTACCACCCAGATCTTCAGTCATTCCATCTAACGATGGGGGGTGGGGGATGTAGCACCCTGGGACTGTTAGAAAAGACTTGCTCATCAAAGATGCACAATGTATTGTTGCATGCTAGGAAAGAGTCCATAAGGTAATGCTACAGTCATAAATGGAAAGGATTTTTAATGTGGATTTCTATGTATGGGATAGAGTCACATATGGCACCAATCAGTTACATTTTATAATATATGTAGTACTTAGAAAAAAAAAACAGATCACTCTCACTGATGATAAAGGTAAAGCCCTGAGCCATATCTGCATATCATGTACCTATGGAGGCGAAATTAATTTTTACTAATAAGGGAGTTAAAAGGTTCTTTAAAGGGAATAACAATTTACACCCTCCAATATGATGCATTATGCCATTTTGGGATTGAAATGTTAGTACTCTCTCAATTGATGAGATCTCCTTCTGAGTCTTTGGGAAGCTGTAATTTATTTCATTTGTCCATTAAGACTATGTTTTGATAGTCATTACGTCTGCAAGACCTCCCAGTGAATTGCATGCATCAATGGCTGATCTGTCATTCGCTCTTTTTCTCATAAAGACCAGGTAGTTCTTTGTGCACACCCACACTTTTTACCAAAAGTGGTCTCATCAGGTTTCCATGTAAACCAGTCCATACATTTGCTGGTTTTCTTTCCAATACACCATATTCATGATGTGGAGACTGTGTTGCATACTCTGGAGGTTATAAGGGCTTTAGCCTTTTATTTAAACAGGACCAAATTGTTTATTGCTTATGAAAGAAAGAACAAGGGAAAACCTGTTTCTATACAAACACTTTCTAGCTGCCTTAGATTATGTATAAAGTAACATGAATTGAAGTGGTTGTCCTTTCGCTACTGAGTTAGGAAACATTCTACTTGATTAAAGACAGAGTTTATGGTCTTTTCTAGGCAAATTCCTCTAATAAAAGTCTGCAGAGTGGCAATGTGGAGTTCAGTCCACACCTTTACTTGACACTACTCCGTAGATTTGGAATCTAGATCTGATGTAAGATTTGGCAAAGCAGTTCTTATTTAATTCAAACTGTGTTCGCACCTGGTCTGGTCTGCCTATTAATCTATTTTATGAGTGGGAATATGCAGAGGACATTTGAAAGGAGGAAGGCAGGTTATTTACCTGTAAATGAGGTTCTTTGAGCTGGACTTTGCATTGTCACACTTCCCGCCTGCCTTTCCACACTATCTTGGAGTGCTACTTATCAAAGGGTTTGGGGTCGTGGGGGAAGGAACTGAGATGGCCCTTTTCATACTCTCACTCTGGAATGTTCTCTGAGGGGAGGGGCAAGAGAGGCATGTGAGCCTACCAACAGCTACCGCTAGCTGAAGCTCTACCATTCAGGCTGCACCAGTCTGGAGCCTGCCATGAGTGTGAATGTGCAGAGTCCATCTTGAAGAATCTCAGGTACAGTTAAAGTAACCTGGACATACCAAGCAGAGATGACAGAAGCAGAAATGATTACAAACAAAACAAAAGTATAACATGCTTTGAAGAGCCTACAAACAATGCTAGTTGACTCCAAGCTTTGTCTAAAGCTGTTCTCACCTATAGCTATTTCATTAGTGTCACCAACCCATATAGCTGGGGATCCATTGTTCATAGATGCAAAGAGCACTGGACTCTTTCTTCCCTGAGTGATGAAGAACAAGATGCCCTTTTGCTTCTCCTTGGATTCCCAAAATGCATTGTCTTTGTCTCAAGCGTCAGGCTGTCCCCCCATGGTTCAGCTTTTGTGTCTGGTGTGCTGACACCATGTTCTTTCCTCATCCTCCTGATAATGTGATTACCTCAGATGCAAATGAACTGCCCATTGTCTCTGGCATCACAGTGCTCAATTTACATGAGAGATGCAGGCAAATCAACATTCCTTTGTCTAGGACAAACTTGTTGATCAAGTCTGCCTCCAAAACATATTTTAGGAACATTTTTCCAGCAGAGAAACACACTCTTTATATACCATCTGTACATACATCACACAATGATATTAATGCCCGGTATGCCACTAGCTTTCATTTGATACGTCACATGACACCCTTTACAGAGAAATACTATGACAGCAATGTGTTTAGGTCTAGTGAGTGTGTAACCCAATCACCGAAAAGCATACGAGAGCCAAATGGCCAGTGCAGGGTGGGAATGATAAATGAGATTCCAGGAACATAAAGAATTGTTGGACATGAAAAGGCCGGGTTACAGCTGTTCTCCTTAGTATTTATTGTTAAACCTATTTCTCTTATTTGTGGCTGATTCATTTTGCCTTGGCTGCTCTTACTTGAACATTACATGTACCAGTAGAGTGAAATGTGGAACTGTACGTCCTCCAGAAATCGTCAATTTAATCTTAATTTTTAAATTCTGTCCTTTGATTAAAGTGACACTTAATATCGAAATTATGAGTCAGATCCTCAGCTGGTTTAAATTTGTGTAGCTCCATGATACCAGTGGAGCAATGCCAATGGACACCATGTGTGAATTAGGGCCCAGGCTTTTAAGAAAATTTCTTGCATGTATAACTTTTACCATTTAATTGGAAATTATTAAAAGCCTCAATACTTTTAAAATGTGACTTACGTGGACCAAGAAGACTTTGTGGTGTTCTCTAGTAAGGAAAGGTCTTAACTTCTTTACAATTTCTTCTTAACATTCCTATAACTTGGAATCATACTAGCTACTTTCTGTTTTCTCTTCTCTGGAGCAATCATTCTTTTATAAGGCAAAGTGAATAAAAACCCAAGTACTTCAGATGAGGCCTTGCTTTTTCTGAATACAGGTTTTGTTTGTATTCTTTTTTTGTATCCCTTCAAAGGTCTCCCGCTACATCATTTGCAGACATTCACTGTGCTAATGGCTTCAAGGACTTCTCAGCAATAATTGCAAAATTCTTTCTGGCCAGTACGCTGTGGAAGTCTATTCTGAGCAAGGACATGAAACAATGAACAAAGGATGACTGTACAGTAGCCTTATATATGTAAAATATGTAGTTAGTAGAAAAGGATTAGTAGGATAGTAAGCAACGAGTACAGCTGTGGCCCAGCATGTAGTGCAGTGTCTGAACAGTTCGTGATCTAGATGGGGATTGGCCAATCAAAGTGCATGATATGATATGATAGTATCAAGTATGAGTGTTGTGCTGGGTGTGCTAAGTAGGTGGGCCAATTAAATGCCCAGACTGCACCTGGAGGTGGATCCTGGGAGCAGGGATTAATTAGATAAGGCTCAGCTGGACGGGAACGGGGGGGGGGGGTGCTGTATAAAGCCCAATAGCTGAGAGTAACTGGTGGCTGCAGGGAAGTAGTCTGCAGTCATTCCCTGGGTAAAGGGAGGCATGCTTGGAACTATAGAGTATGATCTACAATTATTCCCTAGGAGGAAGAAGTTTGGGCAAGCAAACCCAGAGAAAGGGGAGAGCCAGAAAGGCAGCATGGTATAGGATAGTGCACACCTTGGCCGCTGAAGAGAGAGTCCTTGAGTTGGAACCCGGAGGAGAGGGAAGGTCTGGGTTCCCCTACCAGCCTTTGGAGAAGAGGCATAGACCGGGCAGTGGAGAGTAGGCTGCCTGGGACTTTTTACCCTGAAAGAGTTTGATATCCTGGAAGGGAGGACCATCATGACCTGGCTAGAGGGACAAGTCATGAAGAGGAAGCTGTGGTTTCTGGAGCAAGACAGGAAGCAGGATGAGGGAGGACAATGGGTGGAGAGATCACCAGAGGAGGTTGCAGCAGCTGGAAGGAGCCAATGCCAAGAGCAGCCAAGAGGCGGTGCTCTAGTGGGTGTGTGGCCCCCATGACAATTGATGGAGAACATGGGCAGGTGATTATCCCTGATAAAAGGAGAGTGTAAGAGACTGTGGTAGTCTGTGAAGGACTGAGGCAGTCACCTCTGATATAAGGTGAGTGTGACAGGCTGTAGCAAGGAAAAAAAGGGGTGGGGGGCAAGAGACAGTGGAGCCACAATATGTGGAAGCCTTCTTTGTAGACTGCACTTATACCCTCCCAGGCTGGACTCCAGAGTCACCACCCGTGAAGAAGGGGGCTGACAAACAAGATGGATGGATCCAGGTCCTGCTAAGGCAGGTGCTGAAGAACAAGCAGAGACGATGGGAGGCACATGTGTACCTGCAAAATTTGACACAGCTGGCTGAACAGCAGCTGTATTGATTTAAGCTCCTGTGGGAAGAAATTAGCAGAGGCCGCAGAGAATGAGATTGGAAAGGAGGTACTGGGCCAGGAAATCAGGGCCCGGCCAAAGGAGTGCTATGCCTCTGGGTGAAGGGGACACCTAAAAAGAGAGAATGCCCCTATCTGAATGGGGGAGAGGGGTCTTACTCAGAAGGCAGGAAAACAAGGAAGCCCAAAGAATGGGGAGAACAGGAAAGGGAAGGGCATGTTTTTCCTGTGGTCAGCAGAGGCACCGAAAGGGAGATGCCCATTTATGAACTGTAAGGTGAAGGCTAGCCCAGGAGAGGGACTAGACAAGAGAAGGCTGAAGCCTTGCCTATTGACAAGGCAAGGACAAGGGTTTGTTTTGGGTACTGCAATGTCAACCCTATAAAAAGACATTGCCCTCTCAAGAAGTTGCAGGGTAGCAAAGGGGGAGGCATGGACCCCACTGAGACAGGAAAAAAGAAGGGGGTGTCTAAGGACTGGAGTATGCTGGAGATTGTCAGGGTAGATGTGATGGAGATAACCATGGACTTGGCGGGTGGTCAACCATGCACCCAGTAGTGGATGGTAAGGAGTTAGAAGGTAAAATGATTGGGATGGCGGAGGTCCAGATGAACACAGAGGTAGAGCAGGCTGCTGTGGGGACTCAGACCCTGAGTGAAGGGTGCTGGGGGATCCTGTGGGGCAAGTGAGAGAGCTCCAGGGAAAGCTAGTAGCTGCATAGCAAACCCTGCAAATAGCTGAAGAAGACTTGGAGTACCAAAGGGAAAAGTTTAGGGATGCCATGGAGGACCAGCATAGTCTGTGGGTGAAGTGGTACAAAAGAGATTACCTGTGGGCTCAGCTCAGTCAAATGTAGGGCAGGAGGCATCCATATTCCCAAGGGTTACAGGCTTGAGGGGGTGGATACGTGTTCACCTCATGCAAGGCTTGAAGGGGTTAAAGTGGCTAAATGGGCCAATTAACTGCCCAGGCACCTCGTAGGGTCCTAGAGCAGGGGCTTCAGCCCAAGCCCGGAAGTGTACATTGCAATAAAACAGCCCTGCAAGGCTGAATCAGCTGGCATGGACCAGCCGTGGGTATCTAATTGCAGTGCAGACATACCTCTAATGACCTGGCCAAGTCACGAAGGGGAAGCTGCAGCTCCTGGAGTGAGAAGGACAGCAGGGTGAGACAGGATGATGGGTGGAGAATCTGCCAGAGGAGGGTGAAGCATCTGCAAGAAGCTAATGCCCAGAGCAGCCAGGTGGTGGTGCCCATAGTGATGAGTAACCCTGTGACCTTGTGTATATTAGTTGATACATGATTATATGCATTGGATGTGTAGTGTACCTTGTACCCAACCCCCTACAGTTAAGTCTGATCAACTCAAAGTATCGTTTAACTGTATGTCAATAAAGAAACCTCAGTGCTGAGTTTGGAGTTGAGCTAAGTTCTTGGGATTCGAGAGGATAACATCTCCAAGGCTACAAAATGGATAAGGTCTCAGAAGCTTCCTCATTGCATGACTTCAGCTTAATGAGCACCCTTTCATTGATAAAAATACTAGTCCAAGATTTTGCATTTGTCTGTGCAAAACTGTATTTTACACATTGTGACAAAGTTCCTCCTCTACTTTGGTGGGTCCTGCGCTTATTGGCAGATTTGCTCACCTCAGTGATCTTCCCCACAGTCTGGATCAACTCGTCCTGTCTCTGATCAGGAGTTGGGAGGGAACTTGGGCCTGCCCTCTACTCCGGGTTCCAGCACAGGGCCCTGTGGATTGCAGCTGTCTATAGTGCCTCTTGTAACAGCTGCATGACAGCTGCAACTCCCTGGGCTACTTCCCCATGGCCTCCTCCAAACACCTTCTTTATTCTCACCACAGGACCTTCCTCTTGGTGTCTGATAATGCTTGTACTCTTAGTCCTCCAGCAGCACAGCCTCTCACTCTCAGCTCCTTGTGCCTCTTGCTCCCAGCTCCTCACATGCACTTCCTCTGCTCTGGCTCCTCCCTGCCTGACCGCAGTGAGCTACTTTTTAAACCCAGGTGCCCTGATTAGCCTGCCTTGATTGGCTGCAGGTGATCTAATCAGCCTGTCTGTCTTAATTGGTTCCTGATTACTCTGTGCAGCCCCTGCTCTGGTCACTCAGGGAGCAGAAGCTTGCTTCTCCTGGGGCCAGTACTGACTCTTCCTTCTACCACTCTGCTGTAGAGGAAGGAGGGAGAGGGCTGCTGCTGCTGCTGCTGCTGTTCCTGCTGGGCGCTGGGCCCTGGCTGCTGCTGTTTCTGCTCCTGCTGCTTCCCTGGCTGGGCTAGACACCACCACCTACCCCTCTCTCTGCTGTCTGTTTGCTGGCTGGCTGGTGGTTCCCCCCCACCTCAGTTACTGCTGTTATTCCACCTACAACCCCTTGGGGGGGGGCTGTGGGCCTGCTTCCCAGAGAGGAGGGGAGTGAGGGACCCCAGCTCTTGTTGCTGAGACCACCACCCTCTGAGCGGGGTCCCTCCTGCCTGGATGCCAGACCACCACCACCTGGAGCTGCTGGGCCTACTGTGGATGTTGCTGGGGAGCTGTTGGTGCCCGGAGAAGGAGAGGAAGGAGAAGAGGACCGCCTGCTGCTGGAGACAGTATGAAGACCACTGTGGAGGGGGCTTTTCTGGACTGAGTCTTTTTCAAACTGTGCTCTTGTGGTGGGGGTTTGGACTGTGTCTGCTGGGGCACCGGGGGTGTGGTGTGGAGCCTGCCCCCAGTCCATCCGTGTCCCCCTTCGCCCCCACCACCATCGTTGCCCCCTCCACCACCCCCGCTGGCTGTTTTCCTTCTGCTTTGGACTCCTGCCTCTGGGTCTGAGCTGCTCGCTTGGCTCACCACGCCCACTTCCACCATTTGGGCCTGCAGCAGCAGCAGCAGCCAACCATTGACTTTTTGGCACGAGTGCCTGTGGGTGCACCACCTCCCCCCTCCTCCTGGACTAACCCCCTCCCCTCTGCCACATTTGTCCACCCCACCTATTTCCCTCTGTTGCCTGATAGTTCTGCCCCGGCCCTGTAGCTGTCCCCATAGTCCCTCTACCCCAATCTCAGCTTGCCCTTTCCCCCCACCCTGTGCTACCCCAGCCCTGATCGGTTCCCCCTCATGCGCCCACGCCCCCTCTCAGGCGCTTGTGCCCTTCCCCATTTGGTTTCCCCTTGTTCACTGCACTCCCCCCTCTGCCGTTGCCCCCCCGCTCCCCTAGTGCAACTGGAGGAGCCGGAACCCCCCTCTGCGTTGGTGCCCTGCACCAATCCCACCCGTAGTCCTTGGTTGCTCCCTACGCCCCTTTAGCCTTCCCCTTCTGGCGCCCTCCTCCCCTGCCTGCAGCCTAGCGGGGAGGGGTGGCCGCCTCCTCTCCTTCCCCTCCCCTCGCTGTTTGTCCCCCTCCCCGCTCTCGTTATGGCAGGGGATGCGGCGGGGGAGACCCCTCGCGATGCTCCCACTACCCCTCCTCCACCTGCCCCCGTGTCCACTGCCCAAGCCTCTACCTCGACCGCCGCTGCTGATCCACCTACCACCGCCCCTGCTGGGGCACTGGCAGCAGCGAGTACTGGGGAGACCTCTGTTGCTGCCACGTCTCTCGCCCCTTCTGATTCAGGGGGAGCCCCCCCAGCCGGTGGGAAGGGTCGGGGTGGGAAGAAGGGTAAGGGCCCCGCTAGAAAGGCCAGGCCCTCCATGGCGGAGACTGCCCCCGTTGCCGCAGCCCCGCTACTGGCTGCGGCGTCCCTCCCCGCTGTTCCTTCCACCAGCTCTGCAGGTGTCCCTCCCCCGGCCCCCAGGGCGTACGCCCAGGTGGCGGCGGCCCCCCCGCCTGCCGCAGCTCCTCCGCCCGCTGCTTCCGCCAACATCTACAGCGGCCGGGGCCCCTTTCCCACTTTGACCAGGAAGCACGGCGTCCGTTGCCTCCTGGTGCCCGCCTCGCCCCACGTGGAGACCTACGTGCGGGCGTTGGCCAGGGTAGTGGGGCCCACGGCCATCGTGGCGGCCTCCAAAATGTACGGGAAGGTGGTCTTCTTCCTGGCATCGGAGGCTGCCGCCCAGGAGGCGGTAGAGACGGGCCTGGCGGTGGGGGGCGTGTTCGTCCCCCTGGAGCCGTTAGAAGACCTGGGGGTCCGCTTGATCTTGACCTCCGTCCCTCCCTTCCTGCCCAATGCCGCCCTGCTGCCCGCCCTTTCTGCCCTGGGACGCCCCATCTCTGTCATCAGCCCTCTCCCCTTGGGCTGCAAGGACCCCACCCTCCGTCATGTTCTCTCGTTCCGCCGGCAAGTGCAGCTTCAACTGCCGCCGGCGGCACGTGGCGGAGAGGCGCTCGAGGGGTCCTTTCTGGTCCCTTACCAGGGAGCCCACTACCGGGTGCATTACTCAACGGGGGAGGCCCGGTGCTACCTCTGCCGGGCGATGGGGCACGTCCGGAGGGACTGTCCCTTGGCCCAGCACGGAGGAGCGTCCAGGACCCCCGAGCCCCGGCAAGGCGCCGGCCCTGTCATCGCCGGTCCCCCTAGCTGCCCGGCACCTGAAGCTGCCCCTCCTCCTCCTTCTCGGTCCACCTCTGTGGAGGAGGGTGTGGCGGGGCTACCGCCGGCCGTGAGAGAGGGCTCGTCCCAGGGGGAATCCTCCCCGGTTTCTGCTGTCCCACCACTGCCTCCTCGAGTCCCTGAGCCATTGCCCTTGCCCCCCGAGCCGACCCCTGTTAGCCAGCCCCCGGATGGTGCCATGGAGGGCTGGTCCTTAGTGCAGGGGAAGCGGGGCAAGCGGAAGGCTCGAGTTTCTTTACATCCTTCGGATTCGGAGGCCCCCCGGAAGAGCAGGAAGGGGGGCGCCGATGTCGAGTCTTCCGCCTTGTCCCCTGATGACTCCCAGTTTGTGGTGCCGGCTGGGGATGCCGTGGCAGCACCGGAAGGTGACACCGCCCCTCCTCCGGGGTCCCTTCCCGTGGATGCCCCCGAGGGAGCCTCTCTCGCCCCCTTCCCACTTGGCGCCTCTGAGAGCGCCGCGGTGGGTATCGCCTCGGGTGCTGGCGGGGAGGGCCCTGGGGTGGTGGACTGTGATCTCCCTCCCATCTACGCAGAAATCGAGGCCCTGGGTTTGACCCTGGTCACGCAGGGGGAGGACGACCCTCTGCCGGCGGGCCTCGATCTGGGCGACCTCACTACATCCCCCCTGTCCCTGGGTTCCCTTCCCCTACCCGCTGTTTCTGCTCCCACCTCTGAGGGTCCCCTGGAATCTTCCCTCGACTCGGCTGTGGGTGGCACTCTGTTGGCAGCTGCCGAGCCCCTTGGGGCGACGGCCAGTGCCCCGCTGCCGAGACCCGCTTCCCAGGGGGTGTCCCTCTTGGGTGTGGAGGACCCGCCCTCCTTCCTCAGCGGGGACCCCATTGACCACCATCTCTCTCTGGGTGCCGAGGCTGCCGCACGTGCCACAGTGGCTGAGCCCGGCATCGTTAGGGGTCCCCTGCCCACTTCCCAGATCCTTGAGCCTGGCCAGGAGGAGCCACCTTCTGGCGTCTCACCTATGGAGGCTTCGGATCCTGCCTCTACCTCCTTCCCGGATTCTCTCCCTGATCCCCGCCCTACTCCTGTTGGCTCTGTCCTTGTCTCCCCCACTTCCTGTGATGCCAGTGCCGCCCCTGGCAATACCTCCCATGGAGCGGGTTCACTAGTTCTTTCCTGTCCCGACCCCACAAGGGCTGCTGGTCTCCTTCCACCGCCCCTTCTTGAATCTGAGAGCGGGGCGGGTCGTGTGGCGTCGGTCCATCTGCTGCCACCTTGGGGATCTGCCCCCTGCCTACCCGCCTTGGTGGGCCACGGGGCTGTGACGGGGGCCCCACTGGGGGCCAGTCATCGATCAGTGACCCCACCCCCCCATGCGCTGAGGGAGGAGCTGCGGGAGTTCCTTGAGGACGTCCGTGGCTCCCGGAACAAAGTCCATCTTGCGCTCCAGCGGTGGGGGGATTTCCATCAGGTCCTCCGGGCCGCGAGGGCCCTCATGGGGGAGGGTAGGAGGACCGGGAAGCAGGCCGCCGCGGCCTACCGGCGGGTCCGTGTCTTCCGTGACTCCTTACTCACCTTCGGGGTTGGTCACGGATTGCTGCGCGGCCTGCCGGAGGCCGTGGGCGTGTCTGCCAGCGAGGATCCCCCCGAACCCTCCTCATGGCGCCGATCATCCTTGCCACCTTAAACACCCGAGGCTGTAGGATGGGTCTCCGCAGGAGCCAGGTGCTCTCCTTCCTCCGGGAGGGGGGGTACTCTGTGGTTTTCCTGCAGGAGACCCATACGGATCCGGCCGCTGAAGCTAGCTGGCGGCTGGAGTGGGGGGATGGGGCCTACTTTAGCCATTTCTCTGTCTGCGCGGCTGGAGTGGCGACCCTGTTCTCCCCCGACCTACGGCACGAGGTGCTAGGGGTCGCCGAGGCTGTGCCGGGTCGCCTGCTGCACCTCCGGGTCCGCATGGAGGGGCTTGTGGTTCATCTCGTCAACGTTTACGCCCCGACATCGGCCCCGGAGAGGCTACGTTTTTATCAGCAGGCATCCGCCTTCCTTGGCTCCCTGGACCCTCGTGAGTGCCTGGTCCTGGGAGGGGATTTTAACACCACCCTCGAGGAACGGGACCGCTCGGGGACTGAGCAGTGCCCGGCAGCTGCGGACGTCCTCCGGGAGATTGTCGACCGCCACTCCCTGGTGGACGTCTGGCGCGACCACCACCCAGACGACGTCTCGACGTTCACCTTCGTCCGGGTGGAGGCCCATCGGTCGTGCCACTCCCGGCTGGACCGTATTTACCTGTCACGTTTCCACCTTTCACGGGCCCACTCCTCCAGTGTTCGGCCGGCCCCCTTTTCGGATCACCACCTTGCCACCGTGACGGCCTCTCTCTGCGCGGAGAGGCCGGGGCCGGCCTATTGGCACTTTAATAATAGTTTGCTGGAGGATGCGGGCTTCGTGGCATCCTTCCGGGAGTTCTGGCTGGCCTGGCGAGGGCAGAGGCGTGCCTTTTCCTCGGCGCGGCGGTGGTGGGATCTGGGGAAGGTGCGCGCCCGGCTCTTCTGCCGTGACTACACTCGGGGTGCCAGCCGACGGAGGGATGCGGCGATAGGGCAGTTGGAGCGGGAGGTCTTGGAGCTGGAGAGGCGTCTGGCCGTCAACCCCGAGGATCCATCCCTCTGCGGAGCGTGCCGGGAGAAGCGGGAGGAGCTCCGGGCCCTCGAAGACCATCGGGCCCGGGGTGCTTTTATTCGATCCCGCATCCACCTCCTTCGGGAGATGGATCGCGGCTCCCACTTCTTCTACGCCCTGGAGAAAAGGAGGGGGGCCAAGAAGCACGTCACCTGCCTCCTGGCGGAGGACGGCACCCCCCTCACGGATCCGGCGGAGATGTGCCAGAGGGCCAGGGCCTTCTACGCCACTCTTTTCTCCCCGGATCCGACCGATCCTAACGCTTGCAGAGTGCTCTGGGACGGGCTCCCGACGGTCAGCACGGGCGACCGGGACCGGCTAGAGCTGCCTCTCACTCTGGCCGAGTTCTCGGAGGCCCTCCGTCACATGCCCACCAATAAATCTCCGGGCTTGGACGGGCTGACCGTGGAGTTCTACCGCGTGTTCTGGGACATCCTCGGCCCAGACCTGGTCACCGTCTGGGCCGAGGCTTTGCATAGCGGGGTCCTCCCTCTCTCGTGCAGGCGAGCCGTGCTGGCCTTATTGCCGAAGAGGGGAGACCTCCGCGACTTACGGAATTGGCGTCCCGTCTCGCTCCTCAGCACGGACTACAAAATTGTTGCGAAGGCCATCTCGATGTGGCTAGGGTCCGTGCTGGCGGACGTGGTCCATCCAGACCAGACCTACACCGTCCCGGGCCGCACCATCTTTGATAACTTGTATCTGGTCCGGGACCTTCTGGAATTGGGGTGTAGGGATGGTCTGTCGTTCGCCCTCCTGTCCCTGGATCAGGAGAAGGCGTTCGACCGGATGGATCATGGGTATCTCCTGGGCACTCTGCGAGCGTTCGGCTTCGGACCCCTGTTTGTGGGTTTTCTGCAGGTGCTGTACGCTTCTGCGGAGTGTCTGGTCAGGCTCAACTGGACCCTGACCGAGCCGGTCAGCTTCGGGCGGGGAGTGCGGCAGGGGTGCCCCCTCTCGGGCCAACTGTATGCTCTGGCGATCGAGCCCTTCCTCTGTCTCCTCCGCAAGAGGTTGACGGGGTTGGTGCTTCGGGAGCTGGGGCTGCGGCTGGTCCTGTCGGCATACGCTGACGATGTGCTCCTCGTGGTCCAGGACCCGGGCGACTTGGCGCGGGTGGAGGCTTGCCAGGCTGTGTACTCGGCAGCCTCCTCCGCCCGGGTCAACTGGGTCAAGAGCTCTGGCCTGGTGGTCGGGGACGGGTGGCAGGCGAGCTCCCTCCCACCTGCGCTTCAGGCCATCCGGTGGAGCGCAGGTCCGCTGCTCTATCTCGGCGTTTACCTTTCTGCCACGCATCCGTCTCCGCCAGAGAACTGGCAGGATTTGCAGGGCAGGGTGACGGAGCGGCTCCGGAAATGGACAGGACTACTCCGGTGCCTCTCCCTTAGGGGGAGGGCACTGGTGCTTTATCAACTGGTCCTGTCCATGCTCTGGTACCGACTCAACACCCTGGTCCCGGCCCCGGGTTTCCTGGCCAACCTCCGGACGGTGATTCTGGAGTTCTTTTGGCCAGGGACGCACTGGGTCTCTGCAGGGGTCCTCCACTTGCCCGTGGAGGAGGGGGGGCAGGGCCTGAAGTGCTTACGCGCTCAGGTCCATGTCTTCCGCCTCCAGGCCCTGCAGAGGCTCCTGTTTGGTGCGGGTAGTCCAGCATGGAGCGTATTGGCGCACGCCTTCCTCCGCCGCTTCCGAGGGCTCCGATACGACCGGCAGCTCTTTTACCTCCATCCGAGAGGTCTTCCGCGAGACCTCTCCGGGCTGCCGGTCTTCTACCAAGACCTCCTCCGGACCTGGAAGCTCTTTTCAACGACCAGGTCCGTGGCGGCCACCGTGGGGGTTGACCTCCTCGCGGAGCCCCTGCTACACAATCCCCAGCTTCGTGTGCAGGTGGCGGAGTCCCCCACGGTGTGCCAGAGGTTGGTCTCGGCGGGAGTCACCAGGGTCGGAGACCTCCTGGACTACGACCGGAGAGACTGGCTGGATCCCCTGACGCTCGCTCAGCGCATGGGGCTCTGCAGACCTCGTACTCCCCAGCGCGTACTTCAGGAGGTGAAGGCCGCTTTACTGCCCGCTGCTCGGGCTTACCTCGACCGGGTCCTGCGAGAGGGCACACCCCGCCCACCCTCCACCCCAGGCCCCGTGGACATTTTTATCGGGCCCCTACCCCGTGGACCCAATCGGCCCCCTCACCCTTTCACTGCCAGCCGGCTGCATGATCTGCAGCCGGTTTTGTTCCAGACCGCGCCACGGAAACATCTGTACTCGCTCGTGCTCCATACCCTTCACTACCTCACCCTCACGTCCCGCCCCGATACCAAATGGCGGGACCTCCTGCCGCCTCTCGAGGGTGAGGAGCCCCGGTGGGCCAGCTTGTACTCTGCCCTGGTCCCGAGGCCCGCCGGGGATATCAGTTGGCGGCTCCTTCACGGAGCCGTGAGCACGGGCGTGTACTTGGCGCGGTTCACATCTGTCCCTAGCACCTGCCCTTTCTGTGGTGAGAAGGAGACCTTGGCACACGTTTATTTGGAGTGCGCCAGGTTGCAGCCCCTGTTCCGGCTCCTCCTGAATATTTTCCTGCGTTTTTGGTTGCACTTTTCCCCTCACCTTTTTATCTACATGCTCCCCATCCGTGGCCCCACGAAGTCGCGGGATCTCCTTCTCAACCTCCTCTTGGCCCTGGCCAAACTGACCATCTACAACACCAGGGAGAGGAGGTTGGCCGACGGGATTTCCTGCGACTGTAGGGCCTATTTCCGTTCCTCCGTCTGCTCACGCATCCGGGCAGAGTTCCTCTGGGCGGCGTCCACTGGCTCCCTTGACGCCTTCGAGGAGCAGTGGGCGTTGTCCGGGGTTCTCTGCTCGGTGTCCCCATCGGGTTCCCTTCGTTTAGCCCTATGACCTCACTCCCGATCCTGTTTTTTTCATTAGTTGTCCCCCGTAATTATTTGGTGTCCCAGACCTGTGGGTCCTCCCCTTCGGCTGGGGGGAGGCCCTTTAGAAGTGGTCGGGCTTTGCCCGCCCACCCCCGCTGGATGCCAATAGGACCACTCTGCTGTAGAGGAAGGAGGGAGAGGGCTGCTGCTGCTGCTGCTGTTCCTGCTGGGCGCTGGGCCCTGGCTGCTGCTGTTTCTGCTGCTGTTCCTGCTCCTGCTGCTTCCCTGGCTGGGATAGACACCACCACCTACCCCTCTCTCTGCTGTCTGTTTGCTGGCTGGCTGGTGGTTCCCCCCCACCTCAGTTACTGCTGTTATTCCACCTACAACCCCTTGGGGGGGGGCTGTTGGCCTCCTTCCCAGAGAGGAGGGGAGTGAGGGACCCCAGCTCTTGTTGCTGAGACCACCACCCTCTGAGCGGGGTCCCTCCTGCCTGGATGCCAGACCACCACCACCTGGAGCTGCTGGGCCTACTATGGATGTTGCTGGGGAGCTGTTGGTGCCCGGAGAAGGAGAGGAAGGAGAAGAGGACCGCCTGCTGCTGGAGACCGTATGAAGACCACTGTGGAAGGGGCTTTTCTGGACTGAGTCTTTTTCAAACTGTGGTCTTGTGGTGGGGGTTTGGACTGTGTCTGCTGGGGCACCGGGGGTGTGGCGTGGAGCCTGCCCCCAGTCCATCCGTGTCCCCTTCGCCCCCACCACCATCGTTGCCCCCTCCACACACCCGCTGGCTGTTTTCCTTCTGCTTTGGACTCCTGCCTCTGGGTCTGAGCTGCTCGCTTGGCTCACCACGCCCACTTCCACCATTTGGGCCTGCAGCAGCAGCAGCCAACCATTGACTTTTTGGCACAAGTGCCTGTGGGTGCACCACCTCCCCCCTCATACTGGACTGACCCCCTCCCCTCTGCCACATTTGTCCACCCCACCTATTTCCCTCTGTTGCCTGATAGTTCTGCCCCAGCCCTGTAGCTGTCCCCGTGGTCCCTCTACCCCAATCTCAGCTCGCCCTTTCCCCCCACCCTGTGCTACCCCAGTCCTGATCGGTTCCCCCTCATGCGCCCACGCCCCCTCTCAGGCGCTTGTGCCCTTCCCCATTTGGTTTCCCCTTGTTCACTGCACTCCCCCCTCTGCCGTTGCCCCCCCGCTCCCCTAGTGCAACTGGAGGAGCCGGAACCCCCCTCTGCGTTGGTGCCCTGCACCAATCCCACCCGTAGTCCTTGGTTGCTCCCTACGCCCCTTTAGCCTTCCCCTTCTGGCGCCCTCCTCCCCTGCCTGCAGCCTAGCGGGGAAGGGTGGCCGCCTGCTCTCCTTCCCCTCCCCTCGCTGTTTGTCCCCCTCCCCGCTCTCGTTATGGCAGGGGATGCGGCGGGGGAGACCCCTCGCGATGCTCCCACTACCCCTCCTCCACTTGCCCCCGTGTCCACTGCCCAAGCCTCTACCTCGACCGCCGCTGCTGATCCACCTACCACCGCCCCTGCTGGGGCACTGGCAGCAGCGAGTACTGGGGAGACCTCCGTTGCTGCCACGTCTCTCACCCCTTCTGATTCGGGGGGAGCCCCCCCAGCCGGTGGGAAGGGTCGGGGTGGGAAGAAGGGTAAGGGCCCCGCTAGAAAGGCCAGGCCTTCCATGGCGGAGACTGCCCCCGTTGCCGCAGCCCCGCTACTGGCTGCGGCGTCCCTCCCCGCTGTTCCCTCCGCCAGCTCTGCAGGTGTCCCTCCCCCGGCCCCCAGGGCGTACGCCCAGGTGGCGGCGGCCCCCCCCCGCCTGCCGCTGCTCCTCCGCCCGCTGCTTTCGCCAACATTTACAGCGGCCGGGGCCCCTTTCCCACTTTGACCAGGAAGCACGGCGTCCGTTGCCTCCTGGTGCCCGCCTCGCCCCACGTGGAGACCTACGTGCGGGCGTTGGCCAGGGTAGTGGGGCCCACGGCCATCGTGGCGGCCTCCAAAATGTACGGGAAGTTGGTCTTCTTCCTGGCATCGGAGGCTGCCGCCCAGGAGGCGGTAGAGACGGGCCTGGCGGTGGGGGGCGTGTTCGTCCCCCTGGAGCCGTTAGAAGACCTGGGGGTCCGCTTGATCTTGACCTCCGTCCCTCCCTTCCTGCCCAATGCCGCCCTGCTGCCCGCCCTTTCTGCCCTGGGACGCCCCATCTCTGTCATCAGCCCTCTCCCCTTGGTCTGCAAGGACCCCGCCCTCCGTCATGTTCTCTCGTTCCGCCGGCAAGTGCAGCTTCAACTGCCACCGGCGGCGCGTGGTGGAGAGGCGCTCGAGGGGTCCTTTCTGGTCCCTTACCAGGGAGCCCACTACCGGGTGCATTACTCAACGGGGGAGGCCCGGTGCTACCTCTGCCGGGCGATGGGGCACGTCCGGAGGGACTGTCCCTTGGCCCAGCACGGAGGAGCGTCCGGGACCCCCGAGCCCCGGCAAGGCGCCGGCCCTGTCATCGCCGGTCCCCCTAGCTGCCCGGCACCTGAAGCTGCCCCTCCTCCTCCTTCTCGGTCCACCTCTGTGGAGGGGAGGGTGTGGCGGGGCTACCGCCGGCTGTGGGAGAGGGCTCGTCCCAGGGGGAATCCTCCCCGGTTTTTGCTGTCCCACCACTGCCTCCTCGAGTCCCTGAGCCATTGCCCTTGCCCCCCGAGCCGACCCCTGTTAGCCAGCCCCCGGATGATGCCATGGAGGGCTGGTCCTTAGTGCAGGGGAAGCGGGGCAAGCGGAAGGCTCGAGTTTCTTTACATACTTCGGATTCGGAGGCCACCCGGAAGAGCAGGAAGGGGGGTGCCGATGTCGAGTCTTCTGCCTTGTCCCCTGATGACTCCCAGTTTGTGGTGCCGGCTGGGGATGCCTTGGCAGCACCGGAAGGTGACACCGCCCCTCCTCCGGGGTCCCTTCCCGTGGATGCCCCCGAGGGAGCCTCTCTCGCCCCCTTCCCACTTGGCGCCTCTGAGAGCGCCGCGGTGGGTATCGCCTCGGGTGCTGGCGGGGAGGGCCCTGGGGTGGTGGACTGTGATCTTCCTCCCATCTACGCAGAAATCGAGGCCCTGGGTTTGACCCCGGTCACGCAGGGGGAGGACGACCCTCTGCCGGCGGGCCTTGATCTGGGCGACCTCAGTACATCCCCCCTGTCCCTGGGTTCCCTTCCCCTACCCGCTGTTTCTGCTCCCACCTCTGAGGGTCCCCTGGAATCTTCCCTCGACTCGGCTGTGGGTGGCACTCTGTTGGCAGCTGCCGAGCCCCTTGGGGCGACGGCCAGTGCCCCGCTGCCGAGACCCGCTTCCCAGGGGGTGTCCCTCTTGGGTGTGGAGGACCCGCCCTCCTTCCTCAGCGGGGACCCCATTGACCACCATCTCTCTCTGGGTGCCGAGGCTGCCGCACGTGCCACAGTGGCTGAGCCCGGCATCGTTAGGGGTCCCCTGCCCACTTCCCAGATCCTTGAGCCTGGCCAGGAGGAGCCACCTTCTGGCGTCTCACCTATGGAGGCTCCGGATCCTGCCTCTACCTCCTTCCCGGATTCTCTCCCTGATCCCCGCCCTACTCCTGTTGGCTCTGTCCTTGTCCCCCCCACTTCCTGTGATGCCAGTGCCGCCCCTGGCAATACCTCCCAGGGAGCGGGTTCACTAGTTCTTTCCTGTCCCGACCCCCCAAGGGCTGCTTGTCTCCTTCCACCGCCCCTTCTTGAATCTGAGAGCGGGGCGGGTCGTGTGGCGTCGGTCCATCTGCTGCCACCTTGGGGATCTGCCCCCTGCCTACCCGCCTTGGTGGGCCACGGGGCTGTGACGGGGGCCCCACTGGGGGCCAGTCATCGATCAGTGACCCCACCCCCCCATGCGCTGAGGGAGGAGCTGCGGGAGTTCCTTGAGGACGTCCGTGGCTCCCGGAACAAAGTCCACCTTGCGCTCCAGCGGTGGGGGGATTTCCATCAGGTCCTCCGGGCCGCGAGGGCCCTCATGGGGGAGGGTAAGAGTACCGGGAGGCAGGCCGCCGCGGCCTACTGGCGGGTCCGTGTCTTCCATGACTCCTTACTCACCTTCGGGGTTGGTCACGGATTGCTGCGCGGCCTGCCGGAGGCCGTGGGCGTGTCTGCCAGTGAGGATCCCCCCCAGCCCTCCTCATGGCGCCGATCATCCTTGCCACTTTAAACACCCGAGGCTGTAGGATGGGTCTCCGCAGGAGCCAGGTGCTCTCCTTCCTCCGGGAGGGGGGGTACTCTGTGGTTTTCCTGCAGGAGACCCATACGGATCCGGCCGCTGAAGCTAGCTGGCGGCTGGAGTGGGGGGGACGGGGTCTACTTTAGCCACTTCTCTGTCTGCGCGACTGGAGTGACCCTGTTCTCCCCCGACCTACGGCCCGAGGTGCTAGGGGTCGCCGAGGCTGTGCCGGGTCGCCTGCTGCACCTCCGGGTCCGCATGGAGGGGCTTGTGGTTAATCTCATCAACGTTTATGCCCCGACATCAGCCCCAGAGAGGCTACGTTTTTATCAGCAGGCATCCGCCTTCCTCAGCTCCCTGGACCCTCGTGAGTGCCTGGTCCTGGGAGGGGATTTTAACACCACCCTCGAGGAACGGGACCGCTCGGGGACCGAGCAGTGCCCGGCAGCTGCGGACGTCCTCCGGGAGATTGTCGACCGCCACTCCCTGGTGGACGTCTGGCGCGACCACCACCCAGACGACGTCTTGACGTTCACCTTCGTCCAGGTGGAGGCCCATCGGTCGTGCCACTCCCGGCTGGACCGTATTTACCTGTCCCGTTTCCACCTTTCACGGGCCCACTCCTCCAGCGTTTGGCCGGCCCCCTTTTCGGATCACCACCTTGCCACCGTGACGGCCTCTCTCTGCGCGGAGAGGCCGGGGCCGGCCTATTGGCACTTTAATAATAGTTTGCTGGAGGATGCGGGCTTCGTGGCATCCTTCCGGGAGTTCTGGCTGGCCTGGCGAGGGCAGAGGCGTGCCTTTTCCTCGGCGCGGCGGTGGTGGGATCTGGGGAAGGTGCGCGCCCAGCTCTTCTGCCGTGACTACACTCGGGGTGCCAGCCGACGGAGGGATGCGGCGATAGGGCAGTTGGAGCGGGAGGTCTTGGAACTGGAGAGGCGTCTGGCCGTCAACCCCGCGGATCCATCCCTCTGCGGAGCGTGCCGGGAGAAGCGGGAGGAGCTCCGGGCCCTCGAAGACCATCGGGCCCGGGGTGCTTTTGTTCGATCCCGCATCCACCTCCTTCGGGAGATGGATCGCGGCTCCCGCTTCTTCTACGCCCTGGAGAAAAGGAGGGGGCCAAGAAGCACGTCACCTGCCTCCTGGCGGAGGACGGCACCCCCTCACGGATCCGGCGGAGATATGCCAGAGGGCCAGGGCCTTCTACGCCACTCTTTTCTCCCCGGATCCGACCGATCCTAACGCTTGCAGAGTGCTCTGGGACGGGCTCCCGACGGTCAGCACGGGCGACCGGGACCGGCTACAGCTGCCTCTCACTCTGGCCGAGTTCTCGGAGGCCCTCCGTCACATGCCCACCAATAAATCTCCGGGCTTGGACGGGCTGACTGTGGAGTTCTACCGCGTGTTCTGGGACGTCCTAAAGTGCCAATAGGCCGGCCCCGGCCTCTCCGCGCAGAGAGAGGCCGTCACGGTGGCAAGGTGGTGATCCGAAAAGGGGGCCGGCCAAACGCTTTGCAGAGCGGGGTCCTCCCTCTCTCGTGCAGGCGAGCCGTGCTGGCCTTATTGCCGAAGAGGGGGGACCTCCGCGACTTACGGAATTGGCGTCCCGTCTCGCTCCTCAGCACGGACTACAAAATTGTTGCGAAGGCCATCTCGATGCGGCTAGGGTCCGTGCTGGCGGACGTGGTCCATCCAGACCAGACCTACACCGTCCCGGGCCGCACCATCTTTGATAACTTGTATCTGGTCCGGGACCTTCTGGAATTGGGGTGTAGGGATGGTCTGTCGTTCGCCCTCCTGTCCCTGGATCAGGAGAAGGCGTTCGACCGGATGGATCATGGGT